>NC_091953.1:129730715-129828215 GCF_031021105.1 Erythrolamprus reginae | reverse complement strand
GTCAATGTTTCCCAACCTTGGCATCTTGAAGAGATCTGGACTTCAACTCCCAGAATTCCCCAGCCAGCGAATGCTGGCTGGGGAATTCTGGGAGTTGAAGTCCAGATCTCTTCAAGTTGCCAAGGTTGGGAAACACTGCTTTATCTTATGTTTCTTCCAAAAGTTAATAAAAGAATCAGTTCATTACAATTAATCATAAAAACACTTATGTTGTAAAAAGACAGAGAGAGGGAGACATGAACAAATGTATTCCCCAGTAACTACCTATGCTACCTACTCACATATTACGCTTACTCGGTGAGTAACTTACTTATTCGCACATTTTGTTGGTATGAATCATTGATAATTATCGACACTCAAAACTAGTGTGTCATTGCTAGCTTTTGTTTCTGGGTGGTTTTCTTTTTTTAAGGTGAAAAATATACCCTATGATTTAAAGCTCTTTAGTTTTAATAGGCTCAGTACAGTTTATTATTTTTCCTCTCTCGTTTCATTAAAATTGAGTAGATAATAATGCAGCATTCTGAGCCTAGGTTTGTGCCTACAATACATCAGCCTCAGGATTTCTTCATGGTGTTTCGTTTACTCTGAATTATTAAAACCCTATTAATTTCAATAAAGGAGGTTGGGTCTTAAGCCTAATATTTATACCAATGGAAAGTAAATAAATACCTCTGATTTGATAACTAATGGGGAAAAATTATACCTGATTTAATTGTACTCCATCAGGGTTTATTTCACATGTAATGATTTCCTGAAACAATATAACTTCTCACACTGTTTTTTGATGTTAGAGAGAAAAAGCACTTGAACACAAGAAAGAGTAAACAACACAGACATTCCTTGTGGCTAATGCATCTGTTTTAGGAGTATTTTTCCACTATACACATCATTAGGATGGATTGAGCCAAAATGTAGAGGTAATTTGTGCACCTTGATTTGACGTAAAGTATTTATCACATAGTACTCAGCCTCTTAACAGTTTCCAGGAATAAAATTACCAGGATTGATTAAGGATTTTTATATGTATGTATGTATGTATGTATGTATGTATGTATGTATGTATGTATTTATGTATGTACATATGTTGCATGTATGTATTTGTTATATGTAGACACATGTCTTTTTCTCTAGTTGGTTTATGTTTTCCAACAGAAAAAGGGAAAGAAAGAAAGAAAGAAAGAAAAAAAGAAGGAAGGAAGGAAGGAAGGAGAAAGAAAAAAGAAAAAAGAAGAGTGAGAGAGGGAGGGAGGGAAGGAAGGAGAAATAAAAAAGAAAAGAGAAAGAAAGAGAAAGAAAGAAAGAAAGAAAGGAGGGAGGGAGGGAGGGAAAAAGGAAGGAAGGAGAAAGAAAAAATAAAAAATAAAAGAGAGAGAGAGGGAAGGAAGGAAGGAGAAAGAAAAAAGAAAGAAAGAGAGAGAAGGAAGGAAGGAGAAAGAAAAAAGAAAAGAGAAAGAAAGAGAAAGAAAGAAAGAAAGAGTGAAGGAAGGAAATAGAAAGAAAGAAAGAAAGAAAGGAGGGAGGGAGGGAGGAAGGAAGAAGAAAAAAGAAAGAAAGAAAGAAAGAAAGAGGGAAGGAAATAATTGGAAAAAATAAGGAAAGAAAGGAAGGAAGGAAGGATGGAAGGATGGAAGGAAGGAAGGATGGAAGGAAGGAAGGAAGGAAGGAAGGAGGAGGAGGGACGGAAGGACTCTTCCAGTTTAATCTGAACACCCATGTTTATTCAGTTGTTTTATATTCCACTTTTCCTTTAGTAATTCAGAAGTGGTATATTTTCTCAAGCTGCACAACTTGGTTCAGGAGTTTGGGATCAGAGACAGAGATAGACACGGCTCAAAGTCATCCTTCTAGAGGTAAAGGTAGACTTGAATCAAGATAGTTCTTTCTTAGCAGTGACTCCCATCTCACATTACAGTGTTTCCTTTCTGCAAGTATAGAAAACATGGGAAAGGCCTGATTTTGAATCGTGCCAGACAGGCAGAAACTAATGGGACATGTAGGGCCAGAGGCTTTGGAGAACTGTAATTTACCAATATCTGGAAAGTATAGGCTATCTCTCTTGGTGTGCAATCTGTGTTTACCTTGAGCTCATTGCATGACGGGTGGGAGGTGTGACCCTGCATTGCAACCTATAACTGTCATTCACACAACACCAGTGTAAGATCGTTTGGTGAGTCTAAGAAAGAACAGGGAATATCTCAAACGTACTGTACATCCAACATTGTGGGCTTATAAAAATGCATTTTGAGTCTACCATGCAGACATTCTGAAAAAAAAAAAGAAAAGTAACAAAGAGATCCCAACTTAAATAACTCATTAACAAAGAAGTTAGCAATAGCACTTAAACTTATATAATAACAAAAGATTTAAGTGCCAAAGCCCACTGCAACAATATAGCCAAGAAGGCTTCAAGAGTTGTAAACCTAATCCTACGTAGCTTCTGCTCTGGCAATCTCACACTACGTACCAGAGCTTACAAAACTTTTGCCAGACCCATCCTCGAATACAGCTCATCTGTTTGGAACCCATATCGCATATCAGACATTAACACCCTTGAAAATGTCCAAAGATACTTCACCAGAAGAGCCCTTCACTCCTCCACTCGAAATAGAATACCCTACGAGACTAGACTTTCAATCCTGAGCCTAGAAAGTTTAGAACTAAGACGCCTTAAACAAGATCTAAGTATTGCCCACAAGATCATAGGCTGCAACGTCCTGCCTGTCGACGACTGCTTCAGCTTCAACCGCAACAACACAAGAGCACAAAACAGATTTAAACTTAATATTAACCGCTGCAAACTTGACTGTAAAAAATATGACTTCAGTAACCGAGTTGTCGAAGCGTGGAACTCATTACCGGACTCCATAGTGTCATCCCCAAACCCCCAACACTTTACCCTTGGATTATCTACGGTGGACCTATCCAGATTCCTAAGAGGTCAGTAAGGGGAGAGTACAAGTGCACTAGAGTGCCTTCTGTACCCTGTCCTATTGCTCTCCTATATCTCCTATACCTTTCTTCTATTCCTATATCTCTTCTTCTATTCTTTCATTGATATGTTTTATTACTGTACCTTCTTTTCTATTATTTCTTAGATATATTTTACTATGAGTATCTCCTCTATAACCTTCATCATGTATTTTACTCTGTGTATATAGATATATACCCACTAAAACCCTCATTGTGTATTGGACTAAGTAAGTAAGTAAGTAAGTAAGTAAGTAAGTAAGTAAGTAAGTAAGTAAGTAAGTAAGTAAGTAAGTAAGTAAGTAAGTAAGTAAGTAAGTAAGTAAATAAATAAATAAATAAATAAATAAATAAATAAATAAATAAATAAATAAACCACTTTCCTGTGCTTTTTACAGCCCTCTCTAAGTGGTTTACAGAGTCAACATATTGCCCCCAACAATTTTGGCTCCTCGTTTCACCAACCTCTGGAGGATGGAACCTTGAGCCTGGTGAGATTTGAACTGCCAAATGGCAAGTAGCCATCAGTCAGCAGAGGTAGCCTGCAGTACGGCACTCTAGCCACTGGGCTATCATGCCTCATAGAGTTATCTATCACAATTCTCACAATTCTGAATTCCAACCTCTTGGCATTAAAACTTATTAAGAAAGACAGTGGAGAAACTTGCTTTCTGGATTGTGCTTTGCAGCTAAGGGTCAGAATAGCCAGAAGCCAACCAGCATTTTAAATTCTGCTGATTTCTCAACATAGGACTTGGTAAGAATACTTTAGGTGGGAAGTCCAAAATTGCCAGCTGTTTATAAGATTACCTCTACTGCCAACTAAGTCCACATGAAAGGAAGTAATCAATTGAGCAAGCATCCCACTAGTAGTCGTTCTGGTAAGTCTGCAAATAATACAGCTGTATATGCAGTTTTCTTCTGTCCAATTTAATCTATGCCATCAATTATTATTTTGTTCCTTATACTTTTTCAGGTTATTAAAGTTCAGCTTCTAGCCTCTCAAACATGCAGTAGTCCATAGGCCAAGGTTTGTAGCTAATTAGGGGCATGACAACCCTTGCCTTTGTTTTCCTAGACAGGCAGGGAAATTGCAAGGGCTGGAATTTTTAAAAAAGGCAAGAGGACAAAGAGACAAAGGTCTTAGACAGCAAACAGGTCACGGAAGGCCTACGACCGTTTAAAGCATTCATAAGACTCCTGCTGCCTAGGGTGACACAAGTTAAGCATAACTCTGTCGCGTCTACGGAAGAAGAACAAAAACCGTACTCAGCCCTATCGACTTCATCTCAAGTAGTGAGTTTATTAGTGGGCTACATATCAAACACAAGGCCTATGTGTGGCCTTCTGAGGTTAACATATAGCTGGGAAGACAGTGGGGTTGAGGAGAATGTCCATTTTACAGGTAGGAATAATTGGCTAAACTGGAGGAGGAGGAGGAGGAAGAGGAAGAGGAAGGGAGAAGAAGGAAGAAGGTGAAGGCAGGGCAGAGGAGGAGGAGAAGGAGGAGGAGGAGAAGAAGAAGAAGAAGAAGAAGAGGAGGAGGAGGAGGAGGAGGAGGAAGAGGAGAAAAGGAAGAGGAAGAGGAGGAGGAGGAAGGGGAAGGAGGAGGAGGAGGAGGAGGAGGAGGAGGAAGAAGAAGAAGAAGAAGAAGAAGAAGAAGAAGAAGAAGAAGAAGAAGAAGAAGAAGAAGAAGAAGAAGAAGAAGACTACTTGTGTCCCGGAAGTCAAAATGGCATCTACGACTCTTCCCAAATCTCACAGTGAAGGATGTCCTTGCTTGGAATCTTTGTTGCCATGTTTTGAACACCAGGAAGGAAGGGAGGGAGGGAGGGAGAGAGGGAGGAAAGAAGGAAGGAAGGAAGGAAGGAAGGAACATCTTTTTAACATATTTTTTTCCAATGTTTCCTCTCCTTACTTATACCATGCAGCAAAATATCCCACCTTCTGAGCAGTTATGTTCCTCTAAACAAAAAGTTAAATTACGAGCAGAAATGGGTGGTCACCTCCTCCCTCAACCTTCCCTCACATTGTCTGTTGCATTTGAACCAAGGTATTACATGGGTTAGGGCATCGGTGCCAAAAGCACACATGTGCGCACCCATAATGCAATGTGTGTGTGACACCCCCCATATGACCCATCCCCTATGAATGTGTTTTGGACCCTTATGCTCCCCACTCTGTGCATGTGTGCACACAACCCCCTGCCACTGTGTAGGCATGCATGACCCCCATGCATGCACGCATGAATCCCCTCAATCCCAAAGCATGCACTCGCATCTCCTGCTTGCGCAAAAAAAAACCCCATGTATGTGTGGCAGAGACCGAAAATCAGCTATCTGGTGGCAGACACATGTACATGTGCGGTGGAGCTGAGCTGGAGAGACAGCATGCGTGCCCCAAAGAGGGCTCATGCGTGCCACAGGTTCACCATCACAGTGGTGGACTATGAGCCAGAATGCTAAATTGCGCTTGCCACCGCGGCTTGTAAGTTCTTGCAGGGCCAGCATGATTTTGCTTCCGCACCTGTGGAGGTAGCAAAATCACGCAGGGAACCGCAGGTGCACTCGTGTTTCGGTGAGGTTCCAGCAATTTTGCATTCTGGCTCATAGCCCACTTTTGTTTAGGGCAGTGATGGCGAACCTATGGCATGGGTGCCACAGGTGGCACGCCGAGCCATATCTGCTGGCAAGCGAGCTGTTGCAGTAGCTCAGCTCCAACATCATCATTATTATTATTATTATTATTATTATTATTATTATTATTATTATTATTATTAATTAGATTTGCATGCCGCCCCTCTCCGTAGACTCGGGGCGGCTTACAACAGCAATAAAACAATTCATGACAAATCTAATAATTTAAAAACATTTTTAAAACCCCATTATTAAGCAGACATACGCACAGACATACATGCATGTGTGTGCCAGCGAGCTGATTTTTGGCTCACACAGAGGCTCTGGGAAGGTGCTTTTGGTTTCCAAAGAGCCTCCAGGGGGATGGGAGGGCATTTTTTTCCTTGCCCCAGCCCAGTCTTTGCAGCCTGGGGTGGGTGAAAAATGAGCCTACTGGGCCTACCAAAAGCTGGGAAACAGGCCGCTTCCAGCCTCCAGAGGACCTCTGGGGTGGTGGTGGTGATGGAAGCTGTTTCCCCCCTCCCCAGGAATTGGATTATGGGTGTGGGCACTTGCGCATGCAGAACAATCAACCAGTGGAACAACCTACCAGTGGACATTGTGAACTCCAATACTCTGGACATTTTTAAGAGGAAATTGGACTGCCATTTGGCTGGGATGCTATACGGTTCCTGCTTAGGCAGGGGGTTGGACTTGATGACCCGCATGGTCCCTTCCAACTCTAACAATAAATAAATAAAGTTTGTAATTAGAAGCAATTTTTCCCATAGGAATCAATGTAAAAGCAAATAATGCATGCAAACCCATTCGGAAAGAAATAAAAGCTTTGAATTTGGGTGGGGGGAGGAGGAGGAAGAAGAGGAGGACAGTTGCTGCCGAAGGAAGAAGGTGAGGAGAGGGGAATCAAAAAAATCCAAAACTTTAAGACTTTAAAAAAAAGAGGAACTCTGAGATAGTGAGAAGGAGCATGCACCTTCCATACATCCAGTGTGAGGCTGCCATACACTGAACCAGAGAGAGAAACCCAGGGGGAATGGCAGGAAACTGGCCGGGCCTTCATGCCGCTCTCAAATTTCGTGGGAAATTTTTCCATGCTCAGGTTCTTAAATAGAAAATGGTTCTTAAGAAGAGGCAAAAAAATCTTGAACACCCGGTTCTTATCTAGAAAAGTTCTTAAGTAGATGCGTTCTTAAGTAGTGGTACCACTGCTTTAAGACATCATCTATTTATAGGCAAAATTAGGATTGCAAACCTCTTGCCATCATTTTCTACTATTTGCTCTGCATGGAAAGCTAAAATTGTTTGTACTTGTAAAGCTGCGAGAGCCTGCATTTTCTTGGCAGTGGTACCCAAGTGGCTTTTATGTCTTCTTCTAACATATATTTATTTGACATCTCATCTATTGTCCTTGGATTTTTTGGGGGTTGCCTCCCAACTAAGTCTTAATCAGATATGATTCAGCTCAACTTTCTGGGATCAGCTAAAGCCAGCTGAAGTTGCCACTAGCTATGCCAATTGTATGTGCCTCAATTGCAAAACACTCAGAGCTTGCAATCATGCCTTTGTAAGTTTCACAGGTTCAATAATACCCCAGATATGATTCCATAGACTTAGTTAGCTTCAGTTATTCATTCTGATGTGCTTATATTACAAATAAGGGACAATAATCCAATGATGGCAAAAATCCTTCTTGTTCATGTTGGAAGGCTTTTAAATCCCTTATGCTTTCATATAAATCAGGAAGTCTGATCCACAAAACTGAGGATATGAACATTTCTTGGAATTTCCAGCTTTGTCAGCACTACCAAAGCACAGAAGAAACTCTGCAACCTTTCATGGGGATAAGGAGTGCTCCTCAAATAGTGGGGTGAACCCCCTTGGTGGGGTGCAGAGCGGTGGTGGGAGGGTAGCATGACCCCAAGGTATGTGCTTTTTTTTTTTTTTTGCCACAGGGAGTAAGGTTTTTTTTGAGCCAAACAATAGCGCACAGCACAGAGCATGAGATATGAAGTGCAGATAACAAACTATTAAGAGACACCATAGAAAAATATTGAACAGGGATGAAAAGAAAGGAGGAGAGAGATGGAGATAATTAGACAAACGTAAATATCCCAAAACCTAAGACACGGAAATATGACAAAGTGTATGTAGCGCTTGGCTTCACTGTGACTATGGTGGGAGACAAGGAAAGATTGGTATGTTTACTATGTCTAAAAATGTTGGTAGTGGACAGCATGAAACCAAATAAGGAAGGAAGGAAGGAAGGTAGGAGGGAAAGAAGGAAAGAAGGAAAGAAGGAAAGAAGGAAAGAAGGAAAGAAGGAAAGAAGGAAAGAAGGAAAGAAGGAAAGAAGGAAAGAAGGAAAGAAGGAAAGAAGGAAAGAAGGAAAGAAGGAAAGAGATTATAATGAGAATGAGGAAGGGTCTCAGGGAAGTCCTGCCTTAGCACTTGGCCCCTGAGACATGAGTGACATTGAATTGGCCACCCGCCATATCCACTCCTGGCTCTCCAAGGTCAAATGCAACAATGATGCGGCTCTCAATGAAATTGAGTTTAACACCCCGATCTAAAACATCTGAAATGATCCCAAATTGTAGTTTGAAGGCTCAGAAGAAGAAGAAGAAAAATACTACGGTGAGCTTTTGTCAACATCTGACAAAGTTCACAGCATATAAAATTACTTTCAAGCATCCATTGAAAAATGCAGAAGAGCCTTTTGCACGGTTATTGTCTCTTTTTGACATATCTAAGCTGCATCTTTTTTTTAAAAAAAAAAGAAAGGATCAAGAGTGCAGATAAACTGGGCCTTTAAACTTCTAACGTTAAAAAAACCCCAAACACCCTACTTATAATGTACATATTTTATTGCTGATCACTGAAATCAAAGCCAGGAACAAGTTTCAAGCAAAAGTAGATTCTTTTTTTCCCTCTCCATCCATCTCTAACCACAAGCGAATATTCTAATGCTTATCTGTCAGCATTCAAAGTAACATCAATCAAAATACTTAGGTCATCACCATCACACAAATGGAAATGCTATTTCAGGGCCAAAAATCCTGCATAGGTTTCTCTTTGAACTACGAGAGTTAGCTAGAAAATAAGGTTACGAGACACGTAGCTCTTGCGGGGAATGTTCGCGGGGGAAGTTGGCATTACTATCGTGCAGTGGGAAGCCAGCGGAAGAGAATGAGCAATGTCAGTGGTCAGTAGATCATCGAATGGCAATGTGGTGAAGGTTAGAGTTGAGCGCCCTCATTCTGTTTCCCTCCAAGTGTGAAGTGCGCGATGTAAGGCACAACCCGAATGTTAAGAGCATGAAGGCTGCTGCGATGGGTGCCCAAGATACTTACTGAAGCGCACAAAATGAACAATGCTGCCCCCAAAATATTTGACCGTTTCGACTACATCCAACTGGACATTTATTATTTGTTTGTTTATTTGTTTATTTATTTGTTTATTTGTTCATTCATTCATTCATTCATTCATTCATTCGACTTCTATGCCGCCCAATCCCAAAGGACTCAGGGCGACATGATAAGCCATGAAGGACCAGTAGTTAGAATGCAGTATTGCAGGTTAAGTCACTGCCAAGGTTGATGCAGCCTTCCATCCTCCCAAGGTCAGTGAAATGAAGAACCAGATTGTTGGGGGCAATGTGCTGATTCTGTGAACTACTTAGAGAGGAATGTAAAGCATTATGTATCAATATATAAGTCTTAAGTTCTATTCTATTCTATTCCATTCCATTCCATTCCATTCCATTCCATTCCACTCTACTCTATTTCTACGAGGGTTGCCCAGAAGGTAATGCACCATTTTTTTCTCAGGTTACAGTAATGGTATGCATACAAAACTTAAATATACTGTACATTATTTGAATTGTCAGGAGTGTGTGGATAAATTTTGTGTTTCTTCAGACAGATAGCATAGCTTCAGCAGTGTTTTGAAATGGGGTCTGTAAGTGATGAATGTTACATGCAGTGTGTTGTCACTGAATTTTTCACTGCAGAAAAAGAAACTGTTGGGACCATTCACAAAAGTTTGCGTACAGTCTATGGAGAATCTGCATGGATCTGAATGGATGCCATTCACAGAAGACATTCTGAGGGTGACGAAGAGGTGATTCACACAGTGCAGAAATGGCTTTGTGACCAGAACAAAAAGTGGTACCAACAGGGCATACACACCCTTGTGTCTCACTGGAGGAAGACCATAGAACAGGATGGAGATTACGGAGTGTAGAAGAAACATCCTTCTTTCTAGTCTGTAAGTTTCATTGTGTTCAATAAATAATTATTGAAGAAAAAATGTGGTGCATTGCTTTCTGGGCGACTCTCATATTTCTATTATTTTTATTTCTATTTCTATTCTATCACAGTTATAATTAGAATGTAGTATTGCAGGCTAACTCTGCCACCTGCCAGCAGTTTGATCCTGACTGGTTCAAGTTTGATTGAGCCTTCCATCTTTCCGAGGTCAGTAAAATGAGGACCCAGATCTCTAAACCGTTTAGAGAGGGCTGTGAAAGCACCATGAAGCGGTATATAAATCTAAGTGCTTTTGCTTCCCATCCACACCTCCCCATCCCATAAAAGCAGCTTATCAGCAAAGTCTAGATTCTCTTCTTAATGCAATTCATTGTTTCTCAGTGCAGAGACCCGAATAAGAAACATAGAAACATAGAAGACTGACGGCAGAAAAAGACCTCATGGTCCATCTAGTCTGCCCTTATACTATTTCCTGTATTTTTTATCTTAGGATGGATCTATGTTTATCCCAGGCATGTTTAAATTCAGTTACTGTGGATTTACCAACCACGTCTGCTGGAAGTTTGTTCCAAGGATCTACTACTCTTTCAGTGAAATAATATTTCCTCATGTTGCTTTTGATCTTTCCCCCAACTAACTTCAGATTGTGTCCCCTTGTTCTTGTGTTCACTTTCCTATTAAAAACACTTCCCTCCTGAACCTTATTTAACCCTTTAACATATTTAAATGTTTCGATCATGTCCCCCCTTTTCCTTCTGTCCTCCAGACTATACAGATTGAGTTCATTCCTGATACGTTTTATGCTTAAGACCTTCCACCATTCTTGTAGCCCGTCTTTGGACCCGTTCAATTTTTTCAATATCTTTTTGTAGGTGAGGTCTCCAGAATTGAACACAGTATTCCAAATGTGGTCTCACCAGTGCTCTATATAAGGGGATCACAGTCTCCCTCTTCCTGCTTTTTATACCTCTAGCTATGCAGTCAAGCATCCTACTTGCTTTTCCTACTGCCTGACCACACTGCTCACCCATTTTGAGACTGTCAGAAATCACTACCCCTAAATCCTTCTCTTCTGAAGTTTTTGCTAACACAGAACTGCCAATGCAATACGGACTATGAACAGCTGGGTTAGATGCCAGCATTTGCTTTCTCCGTACTCCCAGTTAATATAAATTTTGCAGGATGACTGTCTGCACATGTATACATCTTTGTTTTAAGTATGCATCAGTTATTTTTTTGGAAAATCACCAAATGATAGCCCACCACACATTTTCCTTCCACAATAGAAGCACATTCTCTGCCCATATGTTACCCACTGCCTTTGTCTACTTTTTGTCAGTCTTCTCAGGCAAACATAAAATGGTTGAATTCACTATCCATTACGGGTTGGAACAAGTTTGATTTCAATTATAACAGGAGAGTAAAAACAGCTGGGAAATCCCCCAGGGGGGGAAGAATGCAAGAATCAAAGGGGGGGGGGTGTTGAATGGTTCATTAAGCACTAGTAATTAGGGACAGATGAACTTGAGATATAAAACACACCTTGTTGCTCTGCTTGATTCACTGCGATAGGTTCAGAACACCTCCTTCATTGGACTGAAGCTACCTGACTGTTGATATAATTGCTCCCTCATTTGTAGCTGCAACAATTGGTCCAATTTTTTTTTTAAAGTGCCAAAAGAAGTCAAACACCAACACCCCCAAATCAACCAAATTAGTGAATTTCTGCTGTTAATGTTATTAAAGCCTCTGACTATGTGGGTGGTATTCTTGTTCTTTTTTTCCGTGTTACATCATTGAATAATTCTAACATTATCTCTCTTAGTGGATTTTATATTTATATATATATGTACAGTGGTACCTCGTCTTGCAAACTTAATTTGTTCCGTTACGAGTGCGTAAGTAGAAAAGTTTGTAAGATGAAACAATGTTTCCCATAGGAATCAATGTAAAAGCGAATAATGTATGCAATCCCAAAACTCACCCCTTTTGCCTTGCGTTGCTCTATTCTATTCTATTCTATTCTATTCTATTCTATTCTATTCTATTCTAGTATGCCATTTTGCAATCCCTTGATGCTCAGGTAACAAGCCTTTACTGGCTAGGAATTTAGCAAGTTATGGTCCACACATAGAAATGTCTAGAGAAAAGAAGAACTAGGCTTGCCAGGATAGCAGTACAGTGTTCCCTCGATTTTCACGAGTTCGAACTTCGCGAAAAGTCTATACCACGTTTTTTTCAAAAATATTAATTAAAAATACTTCATGGTTTTTTTCCCTATACCATGGTTTTTCCCACCCAATGACGTCATATGTCATTGCCAAACTTTCATCTGCATTTAATAAATATTTTTTTTAATAAACTTTAATAAATAAACATGGTGAGTAATCATCTAAATGGTTGCTAAGGGAATGGGAAATTGTAATTTAGGGGTTTAAAGTGTTAAAGGAAGGCTTGTGATACTGTTCATAGCCAAAAATAGTGTATTTACTTCCGCATCTCTACTTTGCAGAAATTCGACTTTCGCGGGCGGTCTCGGAACGCATCCCCTGCAAAAGTCAAGGGAACACTGTATTCTAGTATTTGAGGGGTTGCCACAAAGAAAAGTGGGGTAAATCTATTTTCCAAACCACCAGAAGGTAGGACAAGAAGCAATGGATGGAAACTAATCAAGGAGAGGAGCAACCAATACAAATCTTGTATTATTGCTATGCTGTGAGCCACCCTGAGTCTTCGGAGAGGGGTGGCATATAAATCTAATAAACTAAACTAAACTAAACCTAGAACTAAGGAGAAGTTTCCTAAAAGGAGAATTAACCAATGGACCTGCCTTCAGAAGTTGTGGGTATTCCATTACTGGGGGATTTTAAGAAGAGACTGGAAAGTCACCTGTCTGAGATAGTATAGGGTTTTCTGCTCATACAGGGGATTGGATTATAAGACTGCCATGGTTCCCTCAAACTCTGTTATTCTGTTACCATTTTTTTGTTCTGATTTCCTTTTAAATCATCCTACCTTATTGTATGAACATTTATGGGCAAATTATTAAAAATGCATTACATTTATTTAGGGAGGAAAAAGTCTCCACTTAAAATTCTACTCTCCTGAGCTCGGCAATAAAACAGTATGGTCTTTTAACTATCATGGCCTATAAGTGCAAGAGCATCTTAAAAAGTAGCGTGAAAGGAAAGCTGACACACTACCCTTTAAGATAAATCTGAAATGATTGAGATAAATCTGAAAGTCACATTTGCATATTTAGTTTTTTAAGTAGTAAATATATATATAAATTGTGATTCGACACAAAAATATGTAACCCTTCCCTGGAGCAGAGCTGAAGGGATTAGATACTGTAGCCTAGAGGATAATTCTCTGCCTTACAAGGCAAAGGTTGCAGGTTCAAGTCCCAGTGGGTATGGCTAGCTGATGAGGCCAAAATAACGCCAAAATAGATCTATCCTAGCCTCCCTTAATTTTCAAATTCAGCAAAAAAAAACATGTCACACACACACACACACACACACACACACACACACATAAAGAAAATAATATAAAGAAAATAAAAGAGAAGAGAAGTATGGAGAGAGAGACAATTTGGCAGCATGCTGGGACCTTGATGTCAATGGAAGAATATAGCGTGTATTTAAATTTAACCCACTGAAATCCCTGGAAGAAAATCTGGCTTGTTTTGTTTGAATCGTGCTGCATGCTAAAAAAAAGAAACATCCCTTTGGTGAAACACAATGCTTTCAATGAGCGCTTTGTGTGAAATCACCTGTATACGCTGATGGAATGCAGTTAATGGCATCTTAATGGAAAGATGCATTCCTTAGACAGCTGCCTTATTATTAAGAACAGCTCTCTTTAAAGAGTTGCAGAAATTCACTTTTTGGGAGCTTCTGGAAAGTTTCTTCTTTCTTTCCTTTCTCCCTGCCATTCCTAAAACAGGGAATATGCTCCATTGGAAGCTCGGCCTGCCATTCACATCATAGAAACTTAGAAACATAGAAACATAGAAGACTGATGGCAGAAAAAGACCTCATGGTCCATCTAGTCTGCCCTTATACTATTTCCTGTATTTTATCTTACAATGGATATATGTTTATCCCAGGCATGTTTAAATTCAGTTACTGTGGATTTACCAACCACGTCTGCTGGAAGTTTGTTCCAAGGATCTACTACACAATAATACACAATGAAGGTTATAGAGGATATAATAGAAAAGAAATATGAAATATAGGAGAGACTATAGGACAGGGGACGGAAGGCACTCTAGTGCGCTTATGTACTCCCCTTACTGACCTCTTAGGAATCAGGAGAGGTCAACCATGGATAGTCTAAAGGTAAAATGTTGGGGGTGAGGGGATGATACTACTGAGTCCGGTAATGAGTTCCACGCTTCAACAACCCGATTACTAAAGTCATATTTTTTACAGTCATGTTTGGAGCGGTTAATGTTAAGCTTGAATCTGTTGTGTGCTCTTGTGTTGTTGTGGTTGAAGCTGAAGTAGTCTTTGACAGGCAAAGACAGGCAAAGACTATAAGGAGTGGTGCTTATCTCTGTTTCTTAGCTGAGGGAGCATTTCCATGATCAGGGAGACAGCATGACCGTACGCCAAGGTGCATTGAATGCTGTTACCTTCCCACCTAAGCAGTACCTATTTATCTACTCAATACAATAAAATACAATGGATATTTGAACTCTTCATGTGTGAGTGTGGTTTTTCGTGCCTGACAATATTCATGGATGTTAAATCTTCCTTCTTTCCTTCCTTCCTTCCCTTCCCTTCCCTTCCCTTCCCTCCCTCCCTCCCTCCTTCCTTTCTTTCTCCCTTTATCAATTATTATTTTGGCATTGTCAATAGTTAATTGGTTAACTGACCAATTGTCATCAATATGGTGTTAACTACTGGCCCAGATGTTTTCCAGATGTCTCTAGCTTGGTCCTTCAGGTTTTCTAACAGTTCACCCATCACTATTAAAATGAAATCCATCTGCCTCATTGCTAGTCATTCCATTTCCCCTCCATTCACACACTTTAAGGTTATAGATTTCTCAATGAAGCTGGCTCTTCTCATAATATGTCTGAATTAGAATTCTTTGAGTCTGATTATTTGGGTCTCAAATAAGATCAATTTGTTCCATGATGCATTATTTGCTTCCTTGGCTGTCCTTCATATTTTCAGAATTCTTCTCCAAGAACAAAATTTAAAAGCATTAATATTCTTTCCATCCTGTATCTTCAAAGTCTGACTTTTGCTTCTATGGTGGGGGGGGGGGGAGATGTTGATATAATTATGATACTTATATTTTCATGTGGCATTTTAATATCATTTCCAAGAGTTTCATTACTACCAAATAAATGGAGTATTCAGTTTGACTAGAAAAAATTGCATAAATTAACACTATGTTACTTAATAAATATGTTATTATGTTACTTAAATAACGTTATTGTGTTACTCAATAAATAAAAATTTTAGGAGTTTTTCTACAATAAGACAATAGTATATTAATCTGTTGGTCAAGCAATGACAGACAATTGCTTTATTTTTACTCCCATCTATGTTTAAAAGCATAGTTTCTTATCAAAAACGGAAACATGCATATATTTGGCCGGAAATAAATTAGCAGTTATCTGAACTATTAGTGATCATATTAAGGTGTGGCACACAATTGCAGATTTGCAGATATTAAGCTTCTGTGTCTTCGTCATTTATTATCCTAGCAGCAAATAAAATGACTTAATGGAGTGAAATCATATGGGAACTTAAACCTTTATGTCTATCAAGCTAGACAGCACCAGAAATGAACAGATAAATTATGAGACCAGTTCTCCTAAGCGATTTCTTCCTTCACTGACTCCTTCCATGATTTATTCATTCTCTGATTGGTTACAGTCACAATGGGATCGCATTCCTCCAATAAAGCATGCATTGGACCGAAGAATTTCTATAGATAATCAAATAGGGAGGAGGAGGAGGAGGAGGAAGAGGAAGAGGAAAAGGAAAAGGAAAAGGAAAAGGAAAAGGAAAAGGAAAGGAATTTAGAGGAAACTCTATATTTTTTAGTTCTAGAAGAAGACATAAAAGGATGCAATGAAAACCAAGTGTGATAAATGAATATTTAACCTGCATTCTTTTCTTCATTTCCTTTACATCTATTCCAGTGGGCTAGATTGATCTATGTTTCTGATTTTTTTAAAAAACCGACTCCCCAGAGACAAAGGGAAGTAAATGAATTTAACAAATGTTGCAGGAAAAGACACTTGACAATTCTGTATGAATGCTGACAAAGAGATTACAGATAAATCCTAGAAACATAATGAAAAGCCCTGCCACGGTATAAGTATGCTAAGAGAATGACTATATAAATAGAACGAATGAATAATTAAATTAATAAGTTTGTTTGATAACACCTTTCTTCTTGGGATTTCTTTTTTTTAGGGGGTGGGTTGCTTAAAAAGAACAATTTCTTTGTAATTATTCTCAACACTTATTAATGGAGATGTATTTCAGAAAGGTAGCTGAGTAAGATCAATTAATATTTTACATTTCTTGCAGGAAGATGAAATTCTATGCGAGAAAGACCTTGACAGACAGGAGAAATAAATGCTGGGTAAGGATTGGCCAGATAAGAGAGGATGCAGCCTGCATATGTATAATGGGGTGGGGTGGGGTGGGCAGATAGGCTCAGGAAAGGACTGTCACTATGTTATTGGGGTGTAAAGGAGATGGGGAGAAATTTGTACTTTCCGATTTGCGATGGCATCATTCTTTGTCAAGTGGACCAGGTGTCCACTTGACTAATTTTTGCAGGCTTATTTGAAAAGAAACCATCACAAAAACAACATATATGATAGAAAAAAAGTGCTCTTTCTAATGAAATAAAAATAAACATGATTGAAGGTGGGAAAACAGAGAGCTCTGTTTCATCATCTTCATTAGAAAGAGCATTTTTTCCCCTATCATATATGTTGCTTTTTGATGGTTTCTTTTCAAATAAGGCTTCGATTTCACCTGGTCCACTTGACAAAGAATGACCCAATGTTCTTTTAATGCAACCTTACAATAAAGTAGAATTAGTTCATCCAGTTATGTTTTCTGTCTAATATTTCTGGAAAGACTGACAGGATAGCAATAGCACTTAGAATTATATACCCCTTTGCAGTGCTTTTGCAGCCCTTTCTAAGCGGTTTGCAAAGTCAGCATATTTACCCCCAAAATCTTAATGCACTCGTGCGTATTATAGCATGCACCTATAGAAGCACCACCTGTTTTCAAAGTTGCAAACAAAATACTTGTTTTTACAATGTACTGTTAGATAGACTATTAATGTAGATTATGTCTTCAAAGAGATATGCCCCATAAAGAAGTTTGTATCTACTAAGAGAATAGTAAGAATATTAAGAATATGCTACCAAAGCAACAGGTGGAAACTGAAGATATTGAAGAGTACTGGACCTAAGACAGAATCTTGTGGCTAGTGTTGGGCGAACCGAAACTGCAAAGTTCGGGTTCGTACCAAACTTTGCACGGTTTGGTATACCAAACCCAAACCCGAATTTTGGCAAACGTTCGGCAAAAGTTCGAGTTGGGAGAGCGCCAGGAAGTGCCACCGCCCAGCTGCCATCTTCAGAAACAGTCAGGGCACTTCTTGGCGGTCTCCAGAATATCAAACCTGGAAGTTTGGCAAAAGTTCAGGCTCAGGTTCGGGTTCAGGAGAGCACCCGGAAGCACCCTGACTGTTCCAGAAGGTGACAGCTGGGCGGCGGCGCTTCCTGGTGCTTTCCCGAGTGCCGAACTCAAAAGTTTGGCAAAAGTTTGGGTTCGGGTGCCAAACCCGAACTTTTTAAAAAATCCGGGTGCCGAACCCAAACCCGAACTTTGTTGGCTTCGCCCAACATTACTTGTGGCACCCCACTGCTTACTTCCCTCCAGTACCATTAAGAGCTACCCATTGAGTATGTTTTGTCAGTCAGTTATAAATCTATCGGATGGCGATACTATCTATCCCACACCCTACCAAGAAGTAGGTTGTGGTCTCCCTTGTCAAATGCTTTACTGAAGCCTAAGTATACTATGTCCACAGTATTTTTCTGGTTTACTAATTTAATCACTGTTCTGTCAGGCACTCTGGTAGAATCCTCCCAAAAATTCACAGGTACAAATTTCACACACACACACACACGTTTGAAAATTCAAAACAATGTTCTTTATAATGAAAATTCACATAAACTAAGCCCTCTTTTGGTATAGCAAAGAGCACTGGTCTCCAAACAAATTGGTAATTTATACAAGTCCCTTATCAGTTCTGTGATACTTAGCTTGCAGCTGTGAGGCAATTCACAGTCCTTCTTCTTTCACAAAGTGACACACACTTTGCTCTGGTTTAGTTTCAAAGCGGGGAAAAATCAGCACACAAAAGGTCAAAGTCAGTAAAGCAGTAAAGCAGTCACGAAACACTGACATGATCAGATAATCCTCCATAATGGCCAAACCCACAGGCTGCTATTTATAGCAGCCTCACTAATTACCACAGCCCCACCCAACCACAGGTGGCCTCATTTTCTTTGATAATAATCTCTCAGTTGTTGCTGCCTATACATCGCTCTCCGCATGCGTGGCTGTATCATTAACTCTTGTTCCGAATCCAAGGAGGAGCTAGATAATTGATCTCCTTCTGAGCTGTCCGCCACACTCTCCTCCCTGTCACTCATGTCTTCTTGGTCAGAGGAGCCTTCATCATCAGATTCCACCGGGGGCAAAACAGGCCTGCGGCATATGGAGGTCTCCCCCACATCCACAGTCCTTGGGGCAGGAGCTGGGCCAGAGCGAACCACAACACTCACTATATCAAATAATGAAATAAGATTGGCTTGGCACGATCTGTTTTTAAGAAACCCATGCTAATTTCTGTTTATTTCTTTATTTGTTTCTGAGTCTGCAGCTGAAATGCAAGGTATATACATTTTGACAAGCAGTTATCATGAAAGTAAAAGAAAGGAGCAAGAAGCACATTCGGACTGGTAAGATTGTGTTACTATAACTTTGCAATAAAAGTAGTGCTGACTTATAAAGCATTGGGTTTCTGATCTGATTTACGTTGAAGAGCTCTGCAGATTTTAAAAGGTAAACACTTGAGGGAAATAACTTTCATACTTTTGAAAGCTGAGTGTAGTAACAGGCCAAAACACATTATTATTTGCCTCATGGACAATAAGGCTGATAAATGTGATCCTGCAAGAATACACTAAAATCATCTCTATCACAGTCTATATAAAACTAAGGCAGTTACAGTCACACTTCAGTTAACTCCAAAAACAGAGAGTTTGTCCTCAGGCTCATAAATTTGCAAATTAATCATTTATGGTCCAGGATACAATGTTTTCTTTACTATAACATTACAATTGTGAGACAATCAATTACCTTGTTTTAAGAAAGAATTTTTACCAATATTCACTGCACAATTAAGTTTGTTACTAAACTATTATAAATCAACTCCGATCATATAAAGCAGAACTTTACAATAAGTTGTGATTAATACGGAAACCTAACTATTCATGCCTTGTCACTCCATGCTTATAAACGGTTGAAGTTGCTATCAAAATTCTGTCAGTGTCATTCAAATATAATCTTATAAATTTGGAGAGGAACAGTCCTCAAATAATTGGGATAAATTTCTAACCAATAAAAAAATTAAGGCTGTGCCCTTGTTGTTTTTCTCTCATCATTATAATGGCTTGGTTTGGATGTAGCCACAGTTGTAACTTCTCAAGCTACTCTTTCTTGTTCAGTTCTGGATTGCAGAATTTAGGATCATGTATTGTATTGGCATGATATTGTATTGGCAGTTCTGTGTTAGCAAAAACTTCAGAAGAGAAGGATTTAGGGGTAGTGATTTCTGACAGTCTCAAAATGGGTGAACAGTGCAGTCAGGCGGTAGGGAAAGCAAGTAGGATGCTTGGCTACATAGCTAGAGGTATAACAAGCAGGAAGAGGGAGATTGTGATCCCCTTATATAGAGCGCTGGTGAGACCACATTTGGAATACTGTGTTCAGTTCTGGAGACCTCACCTACAAAAAGATATTGACAAAATTGAACGGGTCCAAAGACGGGCTACAAGAATGGTGGAAGGTCTTAAGCATAAAACGTATCAGGAAAGACTTCATGAACTCAATCTGTATAGTCTGGAGGACAGAAGGAAAAGGGGGAACATGATCGAAACATTTAAATATGTTAAAGGGTTAAATAAGGTCCAGGTGGGACATGTTTTTAATAGGAAAGTGAACACAAGAACAAGGGGGCACAATCTGAAGTTAGTTGGTGGAAAGATCAAAAGCAACATGAGAAAATATTATTTTATTGAAAGAGTAGTAGATCCTTGGAACAAACTTCCAGCAGACGTGGTTGGTAAATCCACAGTAACTGAATTTAAACATGCCTGGGATAAACATAGATCCATCCCTAAGATAAAATACAGAAAATAGTATAAGGGCAGACTAGATGGACCATGAGGTCTTTTTCTGCCGTCAGTCTTCTATGTTTCTATGGGATCATAGAGCTGGGATAGACCACTGAAGACACGAAGCCCAAAGGAATTAGGACAGGAATCCAAAATAAAATCTCGGTTAGCTAGCAAGCTTGGCTTGAACATCTCTAGTGGAGAGGAGGCCATCACCTATTTTCTATGATGATGATGATGATGATGATGATGATGATGATGATAACAACAACAACAACAACAGATTGGAAGGGACCTTTGTGCAACCCCTGAGATATCTATCTATCTATCTATCTATCTATCTATCTATCTATCTATCTATCTATCTATCTATCTCCACCCATCCATCCATCCATGAAAATGTATCTTGTAATATTCTTTGTTATATCCTTCCTCTGTTTTTTCCAGTCCGAATGTGTTCAACTTCTTCACCTTCTCTTTAGAGGAACCCATTTCTAACCCCACTAAGAGGGCCTCTTCTAGACCAGGGGTCTCCAAACTTGGCAGCTTTAAGGCTTGTGGACTTCAACAAGAAATCACTGGTTGAGAAATTCTGGGCGTTGAAGTCCACAAGTCTTAAAGTTGCCACGGTTGGAGACCTCTGTTGTAGATGAGAACTGTTACTTCTAGTGGCTTATAAAGCAGGGGTTGGAGAACCCTGTTAAACATCATGTTTCTGTTGATAGTTTAAAATGTCTTTTTTGCAACCGCATCACACTTTTTGCTCCCATTTGTTTGGGATCAGCTGAAACTGAATATGCAGTCAATTAGCAGCTGAAATAACCCTTAAGTGCTTCACCACTATTGATGTCTCCTTTAGAAAACCAAAACATTATTCAGAGCTTTTCTCATATCAGTTATAGGTTTTCAATATTCATTCTATATATACGAAATATTTTTTTCCCTTCAAAATAAGTAGTATACAGCACTCAAAGTAAATAATGTCAACATTATTTTGGCAGACATTTTCAGAAAACACATTGAAGTCCTAGAAGCAAAATGTAAGTATAGAAGTGAAGATCACTAACTTTATTTTATTTATTTATTTATTTTGTCCAATACACAATGAGGGTTTTAGTGGGTATATATCTATATACACATAATAAAATACATGATGAAGGTTATAGAGGAGATACTCATAGTAAGATATATCTAAGAAATAATAGAAAAGAAGATAAAGTAATAGAACATATCAATGAAAGAATAGAAGAAGAGATATAGGAATAGAAGAAAGGTACAGGAGATATAGGAGAGCAATAGGACAGGGGACGGAAGGCACTCTAGTGCACTTGTACTCACCCCTTACTGACCTCTTAGGAATCTGGATAGGTCAACCGTAGATAATCTAAGGATAAAGTGTTGGGGGTTTGGGGATGACACTATGGAGTCCGGTAATGAGTTCCACGCTTCGACAAGTCGGTTACTGAAGTCATATTTTTTACAGTCAAGTTTGGAGCGGTTAATATTAAGTTTAAAGCTGTTGTGTGCTCTTGTGTTGTTGTGGTTGAAGCTGAAGTAGTCACCGACAGGCAGGATGTTGCAGCATATGATCTTGTGGGCAATACATAGATCTTGTTTAAGGCGTCTTAGTTCTAAACTTTCTAGGCCCAGGATTGAAAGTCTAGTCTCATAGGGTATTCTATTTCGAGTGGAGGAGTGAAGGGCTCTTCTGGTGAAGCACCAGTTTTGATTTCTTGAGATAGTTTCCTCCTTTTGCCCAATGATAAGGCTGACTTTTTTTTAACACCTAATAAACTGAACAATTTGGAATGCTTCCCTACATCAAACAATAATGTCTGATCATTCTGGAACTGGCTTTATTTTCCTTCAAAATAGTCATGGACCAAAATGATTTAGATACCTCATGAAAAGCACATTCAGAAAGCATGCCTATATTAAAGGGGGCATTGTAGAGAGTAATGAAAATTAATTTAACACAGATGAAGACTTTATTACTTATGCAAAGAAGGGTAAAACATTTTTTAAACATACAAAATTCATGTGATATTTGGAAGAGATTCAGGAAGAGGGACTCCTATTTCGCTGGAGTATAAGAAAGAGGAGAAGACACAGAATAACCAGACTTGCAAAATTATCTGGTAATCAATCTCAACAGGAGTAGTATAGGCTTCCTGTGGAGTTAATATTCAGGTCTAGTCTTGATATATGCGTATCAATGTAAATTAGTTTGGAAACTGAGAAGTTAGGAACATGATACAATATAATATTTGAAATTTGTAGAGGGGGAAAAAACCATTAATGGAACTTCTTCAGATGTAAGCTTGGTTCCAATGCTTTGGGACCACAACATTCTTCACAATCCAAGGTAGCAGGAAGTATTTCTCTCCTAGGGAGCAAACAAAGGGGGAAGAAATTGCCCTGACCTCTGTATGATGTCAGGAAGGGCAGCTGGCCAGTAAACATTTAATTTCATCCAGTTGCCCTAATTCTACCTCCAAATTAAGGGATTACAGGGTTGTAAAAAGAGAGGTTTCTTATAGTACACCTTGATTTAATAGTAATGCTTCTTATACAAATAAAGAAAGCTACCAAGTAAATGTATCCATGACGAAGGGACCTATAATGGTTGCCAAGGAGGCCTACTTGCTTCGTGCAATCCATATAATTTGCATTGTCTATGGGATTTGTACAAGAATTCAATTAGCCCTAATGTTCTTATTGTCCCCATAGGAAAAGTGGAAAAGCAAGATTAGATTAATTGACAAGGACATCTAGCAGATTAATGGCTCCAGGTGAGAGCTAAATTGGATGAAATACAATTCACATGTCCTATTTTTAGGGATCATACTGTATTGTTTCTGCCTCGTTTTTAAGCCAACTGGGTTGGATAGATTTGGCTGAAAAGATTGCATGAATCCCAACCTAATCTCAGAGAATCTCAAGGGCTAAAGCCTACGAAGAACAATTACAGGAATTGTATACATCTAGTTTAATAATAATAATAATAATAATAATAATAATAATAATAATAATAATAATAATGATTGGTGGGACATGATAGTAGTGTTCCACCATTAGATGGACTCCTACAAAGATAAAGGGGTGAAACTATTTTCTGAGAATCAAAAGGCAAGGCAAGAAATAATGGTTCAAAATTAACCAAGGAGAAAAGCAATCTAGAACTAAGGATTTCTAATTTTCTAAATTTCTAACAGTGAGAATAATTAGCCAAGTGGAATAGCTAACCTTCAGATGTTGTGGATGCTCTATCATTGAAAGCTTTCAAAAAGAGACTGGACAACCATTTGTCTGAGTTTGATATAGGGTTTCCAGCTCAAGCAGGGGATTTGATTAGAAGACCTCTGAAGTCCCTTCCAACTCTATTATTCTATGTTCAACCATGGCTTTCTAACTTATCCTTCCATGCAAATCCAAATTATTGCAATTCATTTAATCGACACAGTTAACATCTTTCAGCTGTGGCGAGGGGGCCGTTTGCCCAGGTTCGCCTGGTGCACCAGTTGCGGCCCTATTTGGACCGGGAGTCACTGCTCACAGTCACTCACGCACTCATCACCTTGAGGCTCGACTACTGTAATGCTCTCTACATGGGGCTACCTTTGAAAAGTGTTCGGAAACTTCAGATCGTGCAGAATGCAGCTGTGAGAGCAATCATGGGCTTTCCCAAAAATGCCCATGTAACACCAACAGTCTGCATTGGTTGCCGATCAGTTTCCGGTCACAATTCAAAGTGTTGGTTATCAGCTATAAAGCCCTTCATGGCACCGGACCAGGGTATCTACCAGACCGCCTTCTGCCGCACGAATCCCAGGGACCAGTTAGGTCCCACAGAGTGGGCCTTCTCCGGGTCCCGTCAACAAAAAATGTCATTTGGCGGGGCCCAGGGGAAGAGCCTTCTTTGTGGTGGCCCCGGCCCTCTGGAACCAACTCCCCCCGGAGATTAGAATTGCCCCCACCCTCCTTGCCTTTTGTAAACTCCTTAAACCCCACCTCTGTCATCAAGCGTGGGGGAACTGAGACATCTCCCCCTGCCTATGTACTTCTAGTGTATGATATGACTGTATGTATGTTTTTTATATTGGGGTTCCTTGCTTTTAGATTTTTAAATGTGTAATTGTTATCTTAGATTTTAATTATTAGATTTATCAATATACATTGTTTTTGTCACTGTTGTGAGCCAACCCGAGTCTGCGGAGAGGGGCGGCATACAAATCTAATAAATAATAATAAATAATAATAATAATAATAACAAATATTGGCTTAGTATTGATATGTAAACTCAGTTTAATTGTCCTTCTATTGGCAAACAAAGCAAACAAACAAAAACATATTGTATGAGTAAGGAAGGATTTTCCAAAAGAGTAGGACTACAATTTGCATCATTCCTACAATACAGTATTTTATTTCTCAAAATAGTGACTTGGATTCACTTGCAACAATCCACCTGCTTTACATTCTAGTCAATTTTTAAGGGATGAGGATCTTTTATTGATAATCAAAATGAACATGCAATATCGATGCGACACATTTGTCCAGTGAAAAGGAATCAGCATTCAAAGGCAGAAATATCAACATTTCTTTACATCAAACCATGCTGTCAGCTCCTATGAAAAGTCACAAGGATTTCAATGTGTTTTTTTTTCTGTGTACATCACATTTCTTGAATTGTAGAGGCTTTGTTTTTATTGAAATGCTGTCTTGAAAGGAACCTTTGACTATTTATATTCACAGACGATCTCCTCTGATAGTGAATCTGAAGTTAGCAACTACATTGGAAGTATTCCCTTGTTTGCCAACTTGTTTCTTCTTTGAAAGAGAGACAGACCTCAAAACAAGCTAGTATCTGATTGTTCAATAGTCTGGAATCGAACTTCAAAGAGCCTGAACAAATGCATTTTAACACAAATGAATAAGTCAACTCACAAACTCTACTTTCTTAAAGAGATTTTTGTATTGTAACCCCTTTGCAAAAAAACAAAAAAAACCACACCAAAATGGCAGTCCAGCTATGGGATCAAAATATCTCTGTCTGAAACATAATACAGTGTTCCCTCAATTTTCCCGAGGGATGCGTTCTGAGACCGCCCGCGAAAGTTGAATTTCCGCGAAGTAGAGATGCGGAAATAAATACACTATTTTTGGCTATGAACAGTATCCCAAGCCTTCCCTTAACACTTTAAACCCCTAAATTACAATTTCCAATTCCCTTAGCAACCATTTAGATTATTACTCACCATGTTTATTTATTAAAGTTTATTTAAAAAAATGTTTTTTAAAGGCAGACGAAAGTTTGGCAATGACATATGACGTCATCGGGCGGGAAAAACCGTGGTATAGGGGGGAAAACCGCAAAGTATTTTTTAATTAATATTTTTGAAAAACCATGGTATAGACATTTCGCGAAGTTCTAACCCGCGAAAATCGAGGGAGCACTGTACACTAAAATAGAAAAAAAAATATTTTGCTGCTCTGATATTTGAGTTTATCCCATAAGGTACAATTAAATCTTACCATACTAAAGAATCCTTGAATTTTTGAAGCTAAATCATAGAATTTTGCATGGCCTCAATAAGAGCATTGTTAATAAACTTTTAAAAGAGGGGAGGCATAGACCTATATTTTTCATGCTTTGGTAACTTTCCTGAACTAGTGTTTCAGGAATTATCACACAATTAGTGATAATAATTTAGAGATGATGAAACGAATATCATCATCTCTAAATTGAGGATGATGATATGGAAACATTTAAGGCTTGGCTTAATATAAATAACTCAAAACATTATATGAACTTGTTGTCATTACTACACGACCAACTTCACCAACATCACTGAGTTCCAATTAGCTTTACTCTCAAGATTAGTTCAGAGATAGACAAGAGTACAGAGTGGGTTGAACCACACCCAGCCTTCTAGTTTCAGTTTTGATTCTCTGCACAGACTCAGAAAAGGTTAGCACCCATTGGCTGACTTAATTGTTATGCGTATTCATTGGCTGACTTGTTACCATTGGCTTCCTCAGTCATGAATATTCTATTTTTCCCCTAATTGATCCCACCCTCCCCCTTCCGTTCTGGAGGCATGTCTTTGATTTCAATTCAGAAAAAATCCCGCCATTTCTGATCATCAGGTTATTGAAATGATGGGCTCCTAAGGGTATGGTCAAGTACGCAAAACTGGTAGAAAAACTTTGAATTCTTTTCTCTTTTTTGCCTTCTGGACTCTGGGTATGTTTTTCCTATCGCTGTAAAAGAGGTTGAATGTGTATAATTTTAGAAGAGCTGTGTGTGCATATATGTGTGTACATACACATACAGTTTATATAGTAGATAATGTATATTTTTGTGTGCCTGTGTGTAATATGTATGTACACATATGTCATATATACATAGAATTAAATAGTATATTTTCAGTAATAGTAAATAGGGAAATTGTAATCTCTTTGAGACAAGGAGAGGAAAGGCACCCTTATCCTAACCCTTGACGTGAGTGACGTGAATTTGGCCACTTTTAAGCCAGTCACATGACCTTAGAAACATAGAAGACTGACGGCAGAAAAAGACCTCATGGTCCATCTAGTCTGCCCTTATACTATTTCCTGTATTTTATCTGACAATGGATATATGTTTATCCCAGGCATGTTTAAATTCAGTTACTGTGGATTTACCAACCACGTCTGCTGGAAGTTTGTTCCAAGGATCTACTACTCTTTCAGTGAAATAATATTTTCTCATGTTGCTTTTGATCTTTCCCCCAACTAACTTCAGATTGTGTCCCCTTGTTCTTGTGTTCACTTTCCTATTAAAAACACTTCCCTCCTGAACCTTATTTAACCCTTTAACATATTTAAATGTTTCGATCACGTCCCCCCTTTTCCTTCTGTCCTCCAGACTATACAGATTGAGTTCATTAAGTCTTTCCTGATACGTTTTATGCTTAAGACCTTTAAGCTACCCCTGGTCACATGATCATCAAGCCACTCCCACTTAGTCACATGGCCAGCAAACCACACCCACAAAATAACCTATGTCCACAGTGTGGTAGTAAAACATTTTGCAGCCTTTCACTAGGTTATTGGATGTGTAAAATCCTTTAAGAGAGCTGGGGACTTTCTGCAACGCCTATAAACAGTCAAACTCATCACTTCCTGTAAGGAGCCATTCAGTTCCTGTCAGTCTAAAAGTCGATAAAATGTAAGCCATCATAAACCAGATTGCCTAAAATAAATAAACAAAAAGCTCAGCTTGCTAATTTTCCTCGCCTTCCCTGCTTATGCTTCTTTCTCCTGCGCTGACACCAGCAAAACAATGTTTCAGTGGAAATACAACAGGGACGATTCACGTAATCTCACCTGCCCCATCAAGAAACACAGGGGGGTCTTTGTAAAAGTTTCTCAGCAAAACACCACTTGGAAAGCGAGAAGGCGAGAGAGGGAGAGGGAAAGAAAAGACATTAAAATATCTGCAGGTCGGGTGATATATTGTATTCCAGCAACAAGCGAGGTAAGAATGATTGCTCTCTTCGCCAATAAAATAAAAGCAGATTGAACTTCTGACCTGCACATAGTAATGGAAAGAGCCTCCCGAGTCCCAGGGATCTACAAAAGGAAGGTCAGTCTACGGCCCCTCTTGCAACTGGGTTTTCTTTTCCCCCAGCCTCAAACTTGTTTTCAGCTGACTAATGCAATCTTTTCTTTCCATTTTATGGCTAGCCTTCCGCTGAAATGAAAAAAGCTTTTTCTTGTCATTCCTGAAATTGAGAAGCAGAAGAAATTTTTAAAAATCACAAGGATGGTGTGTGCAGGATGAGAAGGTCACCTTCTCCTTGGTTGACTCCTTGGATTGATGGTCTGCAATAACCAAATGTGTGAATAAGACAAATTTTTGTTTTTATTTATTTTGTCCAATTCACAATAACACACAATGAAGGTTATAGAGGATATAGTAGAGAAGAGATACGAGATATAGGAGAGACTATAGGACAGGGGACGGAAGGTACTCTAGTGCGCTTATGTACGCCCCTTACTGACCTCTTAAGAATCTGGAGAGGTCAATTGTGGATAGTCTAAGGGTAAAATGTTGGGGATTAGGGGATGATACTACAGAGTCCGGTAATGAGTTCCACACTTCGACAACCCAATTACTAAAGTCATATTTTTTACAGTCAAGTTTGGAGCAGTTAATATTAAGCTTGAATCTGTTGTGTGCTCTTGTGTTGTTGTGGTTGCATTCTTTCCCAACTCCCATCCTTTTAGAGGATCGTTGAAGCACTTGGAGGTTTATCTGTGTCCTCAGGTCACAGTAGTGTTGCATGAGTAGTGAATGAGTAGTGCTCCCGGTTCCTGTAGTCTGCGATTTTTCCTTTCAAAATATGGAAAAATAAGAAAGTCCAGTTGTCTCCTGAAAAAGCACTTTTGGGACAACCATGACCTGGATGACTGAGAATCTCTACAGATGTTCCACTTCCTATGTTCCCAGGAAATCCAAGACTTCCTACATGATCTTGCACCCCAAGACCAATCAAAATCAACTAGATGTGGCATTACAATCCCAGGTACTGTGATAGCTATATAGTCTGTTCCATATCTCTCTAGCCTGAAGATTTATTTATTTTCGAATCATATTTAAATATGTATTTTTAATGCATTTCTAAATGCATTTTTCATCAATCGGTATAATATTACCTTTTCCCCCATTTAGCTGCAAACTGTGCAACCAACAGATACCTAAATTCAAATCATGCATTAGCCAAGAAAATTCACAAAATTCAAATCCCGCAAACAGCCCTATTTATCATCATTGCTTGCAAATTAAGAGTCTACATTTGCACCACTGTTTATCAAGCACTGCCAGCAGCCAATGTTGTCCTGTCACTGAAACTAAATCCTGAAGTGCATAGAAATGCACACAAAATTGGAAACTAATTTGAAGTTATTATTTCCCCTGAAGATAATCAAAAGATATTCAGAGTGAAAACTTCTAAGCAATAAGCCATCCCGAAGAAGCAATCTCTTACCATATAATTCCAAGCTACTAAATAGCCATCTTTGGGTAAAAGTCTAATTGAAGCTATCTATGCAGACTTTGCTTTTCCATGTCTGATACAGTGAGATTTAGCAGCTGTTTCTGCAGGAAATAGGTCCAAAAAAAAAAAATCAATATGGAAACACATGTACGAAGAAGTCAATGACCAGCAGCAGGGTCTGAAAAAAGATGTCGAGACTCTAGAAAGAATGCAGAGAAGAGCAACCACAATGAATAGTGTAGAATAGAATAATAGAGTTGGAATATATAGAGTGCTGGTGAGACCACATTTGGAATACTGTGTTCAGTTCTGGAGACCTCACCTACAAAAAGATATTGACAAAAATGAATGTGTCCAAAGGCGGGCTACAAGAATGGTGGAAGGTCTTAAGCATAAAATGTATCAGGAAAGACTTAATGAACTCAATCTATATAGTCTGGAGCAGCGTTTCCCAACTGGTGTGCCGCGGCACACTAGTGTGCCGCGAGACACCGTCAGGTGTGCCGTGGCGAGAGGCGGCGGAGGAGAGTGGGCAGATCGGGCGGGCAATGGGGCAGGGCGGAGAAGCCAGGGGCGCGTTTGGCCGGAGGCACCTACTGCCGCACCTCCCTGCCCCTGCCTCCCCACGGTGCCTCCGGCCAAACGCGCCTCTGGCTTCTCTGCCCTGCCCCATTGCCCACCCGATCCGCCCACTCTCCTCCTCCGCCGCCTCCTGCCTTGGGGCGAGCAATCCGGTAGTCCGGGACTGAGTGGCTTTGCGCCATGAAGAGAAAACGGCTGACTTTTCCCTGCTGCCGTTTTCTCTTCATGGCGCAAAGCCACACAGTCCCGGACTCCCGGATCGCTCGCTTCTCCGGTCAGCAAAGCCATCTGCCCAGGAAAGCGCCGCGCTGGCCGGAGAAGCGAGCGATCCGGGAGTCCGGGACTGTGTGGCTTTCGGCCGGGCTAACGGGAGGCGGTGCGAGGCCGGGCGCTGGGGACGTCTGGGAGGGCGAGGAGGCTGATGGCTGCTGCGCACTCCACTCTCTCTCCGACTCTCTCTCGCTCTTTCTTTTTCTCTCTGTTGTTGGTGTGGTGAACGAGAGAGAAAGAGAGAGAGAGAAAAAGGAAGGGAGAGAGAATGAGAGAAAGAAAGCAAGAGAAAGAGAGGGAAAGAAAGCAAGAGAGAGAGAGAAAGAAAGGGGGGAAGGAGGGAGAGGGAAAGACATAGAGGGAGGGAAGGAGGGAGAGAGAAAGAGAGCAAAAAAGAGAGGAAGAAAGAAAGAAAGAGGGATGGAGAGAAAGAAGGGAAGGAAGGAAGAGAAAGAAAGAGGGAGGGAGAAATAGAGTGAAATGGAGGAAGAGATATTTTTTTTGTCCAAATTTTTCTTTAGCCCCCCCCACCCCCCCTTCAGTGTTCCCCAGAATTTTGAAAACATGAATAATGTGCCACGGCTCAAAAAAGGTTGGGAAACACTGGTCTGGAGGACAGAAGGAAAAGGGGGGACATGATCGAAACATTTAAATATGTTAAAGGGTTAAATAAGGTCTAGGAGGGAAGTGTTTTTATTAGGAAAGTGAACACAAGAACAAGGGGAAACAATCTGAGGTTAGTTGGGGGAAAGATCAAAAGCAACGTGAGAAAATATTATTTTACTGAAAGAGTAGTAGGTCCTTGGAACAAACTTCCAGCAGACGTGGTAGATAAATCCACCGTAACTGAATTTAAACATGCCTGGGATAAACATATATCCATTGTAAGATAAAATACAGGAAATAGTATAAGGGCAGACTAGATGGACCATGAGGTCTTTTTCTGCCGTCAGTTTTCTATGTTTCTATGTTTCTATGAAACACATGTACGAAGAAGTCAATGACCAGCAGCAGGGTCTGAAAAAAGATGTTGAGACTCTAGAAAGAATGCAGAGAAGAGCAACCACAATGAATAGTATAGTATAGAATAGAATAACAAAGCTGGAAGAGACCTTGGAGGTCTTGTAGTCCAACCCCCTGCTTAGGCAGGAAATCCTATACCCTTTCAAACAAATGGTTATCCAACATCTTTTAAAAAACTTCCAGGGTTGGAGCAGAATTTTATGAGATATGGAATAGGTGGTATAATTGGTGAGAGCAGAAATAAATGTATAGATGTTGTTCTGTCAGGCTCTCTGGCAGACACCTCACAAAAATTCACAGGTACAAATTTCACACACACACACACGTTTGAAAATTCAAAACAATGTTCTTTATAATGAAAATTCACTTAAACTAAGCCCTCTTTTGGTATAGCAAAGAGCACTCATCTCCAAACAAAGTGGTAATTGGTACAAGTCCCTTATCAGTTCTGTGATACTTAGCTTGCAGCTGTGAGGCAATTCACAGTCCTTCTTTCACAAAGTGAAACACACTTTGCTCTGGTTTAGTTTCAAAGCGGGGAAAAATCAGCACACAAAAGGTCGAAGTCAGTAAAGCAATCACGAAACACAACGATCAGATAATCCTCCACAATGTCCAAACCCACAAGCTGCTATTTATAGCAGCCTCACTAATTACCACAGCTCCACCCAACCACAGGTGGCCTCATTTTCTTTGATAATAATCTCTCAGTTGTTGCTGCCTATGCATCGCTCTCGGCATATGTGGCTGTATCATTAACTCTTGTTCTGAATCCAAGGAGGAGCTAGATAATTGATCTCCTTCTGAGCTATCTGTCACACTCTCCTCCTCCCTGTCACTCATGTCTTCTTGGTCAGAGGAGCCTTCATCATCAGATTCCACCGGGGGCAAAACAGGCCTGCAGTATGTGGATGTCTCCCCCACATCCACAGTCCTTGGGGCAGGAGCTGGGCCAGAGCTAACCACAACAAGATGTGTACAGAAATAAATGTAAATAACGGTGTGATGTATATGACACAGCACTGTTAAATTTTTTATTGATTTGTATATTGAAAAACGAATGAATAAATAAAATAATTTTAAAAATGAAACGTGATTTTTGCCAGTTAAAACCAGACAAAGCAAACCCAGCCTGAATTCTAAGAGAACAATGCAACTGATGTCATATTTTTTTTCTTAGAACCATCAACCAAATTCCAGCAGGTGTGCTTCCTCTTGATTTCCAGAGATTAGCTCCTAACAAGGTTTAAGGAACCATAAAAAGATTCCTTGCATCCTTAATCACAGAAATTTAGGCATCGGGCTTGCCAATTTGTTGTCTTTCACTAGCAAAGTGGTCCTTTTTCAAGTGAATCCATCTCTGTACGACTCAAACTCTCCCGTCGGTTTGTAACTTTCGGCTGGGTGAAACTGGGCACGGATGCAAAGTGTTTCAAATGGGCTAATTTAAAGAACATCTCCAACATTTGGACCCATTCCTCCAGCGGAACTGAAATTTGGCAAAGGTGTGACTGCTTCACCACCATCGTAGTCATGTGATTGTCGTTTCCAATGCTTCCTGCCAGCTTCCCACAAGGAAAGTCAAAGGGAAAACTGGCAGGATATTAAAAGTCACTTCTGTTCCCACTACGTTTTTGCACATCTGCTGTCATTCTGCTTCTCTAGGCAATAAAGTATCTGTGCAACAATTACCAACAGGTTATGGGTTGTGTGCAGACACACAAACACACACATACACCCAAGATACTTAGAAGCTGAGGGTTCGACAGCACAAGGAAACAACAGCCTATCAACACACCAATCAAACAATAGAAAGCACAACACAGAGAATAATCCAAAGCATGTGTTGCAGTAGAGAGAAATTCCCAGAAGATGGGCCCATGAGTCCAACACTTTGGAAGGCTAAACCTCTGGTCCTGATGGCTGACCCAGATTGAATGATGCAACATTATCATAGGACACATAAATTTGCCTTCATTTATATTTTTTAAAAGGTGTAGGTAGATAAGGAGGAAAGAAAAAGAAAGAAAGAAAGAAAGGAGGGAGGGAGGGAGGGAAGGAAGGAAGGAAGGAAGAGAAAGAGGGAAGGAAGGAAATAAATGGAAAGACAGACAGACAGACAGACGGACGGACGGACGGACGGAAGGAAGGAAGGAAGGAAGGAAGGGGTGGATGGGAGAAAGCAAGAAAGGAAGGAAAGAAGAAAGAAAGAAAGAAAGAAAGAAAAAGAAAGAAAGATGGAAGGAAGGAAATAAATGGAAAGATAGAAAGAAAGAAAGAAAGAAAGAAAGAAGGAAGGAAGGAAGGAAGGAAAGAAGGAAGGAAGGAAAGAAGGGAGGGAGGGACTATTCCAGTTTAATCTGAACTCCCATGTTTATTCACTTGTTTTATATTCCACTTTTCCTTTAGTAATTCAAAAGTGGTATATCTTCTCAAGCTGCACAACTTGGTTCAGGAGTTTGGGATCAGAGAGAGAGATAGATGCAGCTCAAAGTCACCCTTCTGCAGGTAAAGCTGGAGTTGAATCAAGATAGTTATTTCCTAGTAGTGACTCCCATCTCACGTTACAGTGTTTCCTTTCTGCAAAATAGTTATCACTGTATAGAAAACATGGGAAAGGCCTGATTTTGAATCGTGCCAGACAGGATATATAGGGCTGGAAGGTAGGTAGGTAGGTAGGTAGGTAGGTAGGTAGGAAGGAAGGAAGGAAGGGAGGGAGGGAGGAAGCGATGGAGGGAAGGAGGAAGGGAGAGGGAAGAATGGAAAGAAGGAGGAGAGGAAAGAAGGGAGGGAGGGAGGAAGGAAGGAAGGAAGGAAGGAGAAAGAAAAAAAGAAAGTGGAAGGAAGATGAGATTTCATTTCCAAATCCAGGGGAAAAAATACAGACCTCCTATCTCTACCACAGGGAACATGGGATGGGGATGGGAGGTGGGGGGTGGCATTCTTAAAAGAACTCAGAGAAATCTTTCTCTTCAAAAGGAAAATAAAAAGAGAAATTGCACCATGCAGAGAAAGTCCTGCAGTGCTTAGGCAATAGCCTAACAAGAGCAAAAGAAAAACAGAAAGAAAGAAAGAGAATGAGAGAGAGAGAAAGGAAGGAAGGAAGGAAAGAAAGAAAGAGAGAGAGAGAAAGAAAAAAGAAAGAAAGAAAGAAAGAAAGAATGCTATGGCTCTGAAAGAGTTGATGAGCCAGCAATTTAGCTAACTGCATGATTGAACAATTCATTTGCATCAGATTAGCACAGAAACACTATTTTCTCCATGCAACATCAAGCGAGGTTGGAAGCAGAATAGAAATCTATCCTTCATAACCAACAAGCAGTGAAAGAATTGTCTCCATCTACAGAAAAGCATATAAAACCAAAGCCACATAATTGTAAAGAGAAAAATGGCAAGGAATTGATATAAACTGGATAGTGGTCTGGAACAAGATCTGACCCCTTGTTGTTTCACTCACAAACATTGTTTTAAGTGCCAACAATCAATGAAAGGATTGGTGGCAGCCATAAGACAATTATATCATTAAGAGGGACCATTATACAAACTACTCTATCTCTATCCATATCTATAACACTAGTAGATAGTGCATATCTGTCTCACATTTAAAGTTCTTGATTTGATTTCTTTGAATTATGCCAGTGCAAATATTATGCATAAAAGTATATAGACCTCTGACTCAATGATAAAAAAAATAGTTATCATTAAGGCAACATGCCAGAAATTAGCAGCAGAAACCCTGTAATTTAATCCAAAACAAATCAAAGTCAAAACAAATTGAATAGGGAATTTAAAGGTTTGGGGCTTTTGAAGATGCACACAGTCAAGTTTTCATTCAGTTATATAACGCATCATAACCAAGCTTTTAAAAACAACAACTGTCACTTCTTGGATAAATCACCAGGAGCTAGAGTCAGCAAATCTGCTAAATCATAAACAATATTTTACAAATCACAAATACTAAATTTACATAATAAGCAAAGCCCGGAGCAGAAGAAATTGTATTTAGGTTTGGTACAATACCTGAACCCAATCTTTGTCAGAAACTAAATGTGAAGATAATATTTATGCTCTTTCAGCCAACAAAACACCTGAAAATTTAAATAAAGACAAAAAAAATATGTAAACACCTTTTCCCCATGACGACTCTTGCAAAGAAATTGAATAATTATGCATTTCTGAAGAGCTTTCTTTCCACAAACTGGCCCCTGCCATCCTTTTATTTAGTATAGCCAACTGTTCATGATTTCTCTTTCTGGTCAATCTGATATCTGGTATTCTTCTCCGCTCTTCAAAATGCCATATATTTCTATCCTAAGACTTATAATGATGGTAGTATTTGAAGAAAGGTTTTATAAGTGTCATATTTAATAACACAGTCAATAATACCAGTTCATTTGCTCAGTCAACTGTTTCTCCAGAGTGGACAATGGAGTTCCTTAGGTCAGTCTTCCAGACCCCCATTAAACAAGATTTAGTCATTATTTGTGACCCTGCTGGACAAATGCAAAGACCAATTAACACCTTCCACACTGGGCTTTATATCTAGGCATCTACTGGCAGAATAGGATTATCTGCAACCTTTAAGGAAAATCTTATTTTATTTTATGCTCTCTATTTTTGCACTCTGTCAACACAGTTCCTCTCTCTGCTATTGCTTCCAGCCACACTATAGCTAATCGTCACAACATTTTAAGGCAATATAAACATTTTCTGTCAGCTAGCGGGAATCCTAATCATTATAGCTGTTAGGAGACATTGCTTCCCAATCCCTTGAGGAAAATTGTGTGATGCTTTTCAAGACATCTGAAAGGCAGCTATTCTGCATGTGAACTGTACGGAAGCAGAAATGTTGATTTCCTGGGCTCTACGTCTTCAACAAGGTCAAATAGGTATAGCTATTTGATGATCACACAAATGTTCTTCCTTTCTCATTAATGTGTAGATATTTAATCATCAAAACTCAGCAATCAATCAATCTTTCCTTTTTACTAGTTGCCAAGTTTAGGCATATGTTTTCATGGGCTGAAACTCAGATTATTCTAAATAACTCTTCTGAGGCTCCCACAATGTATTTGTTCATTTCCTAAACTTTTCACTAATTTATCTGGCCATGTCTGTCACATTCTCCCAACATTCTAATGGAAAGAACCGCCAGATAACATTGTCTGCTCTTGTTATTATTTTATGAATAGTGAGGGGCGAACCCAATGGTGTTCAGGTTCGGCGGGTTCGGCAAGTTCGGTCGAACTTTACGCAAAATTCGGCCAAACTCGAACCGAACCCGAACTCAAACCAGAACGGGGAATCCCTCCCACGAAGATATTCTGGGGGCAGAGATTTGACGTCACCGGCAGGTTGCTAAGGATGCCAAGGTGATCACTTCCTGGATTCCATGGAATCCAGTCCTTTCACGTAAAAATAAACATGTTTATTTTTACGTGAAAGGACGGTTCTTTGCTTGCAACGCCACTGCGGTGTCCTTTCACGTAAAAATAACAATGTTTATTTTTACGTGAAGACCTCCCTTTGAAGGAGCTGGGGAATTCCTCCCATGAAGAGATTCCAGGGGCAGAGCTTTGACGTCACCGTCAGGTTGCTAAGGATACCAAGGTGATCACTTCCTGGATTCCATGGAATCCAGCAAGTGATCACCTTGCTGTCCTTAGAAAACTGCCGGTGACGTCAAAGCTCCGAACGCCCGAAGTTTGCCGAACTTTACCTGAAGTTTGAAAAAAAATTGAGTTCAGTTCGCCCATCACTATTTATGAAGTGAGTAAACTATAGAAAGAGTGATTAGGGGACTGGAGGCTAAAACATATGAAGACCGGTTACAGGAACTGGGTATGGCTAGACTAGTGAAGAAAAGGACCAGGGAAAACATGATAGCAGTCTTTCAATGTTTGAGGGGCTGCCCAAAGGAGGAGGGGGGGAAAAATATGCTTACTCTCTGTTAACTGCTTAGAGAGGGCTGTAAATTGCTATTGCTACTGTTGAAAATCGGACAGTTTTGTGGTTCCTAAACTAACTCCATTTCAGACCCTGAAAACATTTTTCCTGTTGGAAAGATCTGAAAGAAGTTGACTTCAAGAGAGAGAATTTCAAAAGCCACTTTGCTGGACTATTAACCATTGTGTGTGTTTATTATTTTGTTTGAGTCTGCGGAGATGGGTGGCATAGAAATCTAATAAATTATTATTATTATTATTATTATTATTATTATTATTATTATTATTATTATTAACTTCATATGCTTTGCCTGTTTATCAAGAAAGACACTAGTAATGTAATTGAAGGGAGGCAGACAGAAACACTAAACCCACCTGAATCTGTTTCCATTGCAAAGAAAATTAACAATTTTTTTTTTCCAAATCAAAGAAAGCTTACCAGTGCAAATAAATCTGAATTTGCTTAATTTTCATATAATTAATATTACTTCCTCTGGGCCCTATCATACAACACACAGAGAGAATCTCCATTTGGTCTTCAATTTAGGCAGTAATATATGTGGAATAACCCCAATCCCTTTCTTGTCTTGGTTGGCTACTTGTTAATACTGAAATCATCCCCAGACAGAACTTATAAATGTGAAACCCAGAGTAGCTTGATAACCGCATTTCATTTCCTTCATTTCACTTCTGACTGAAGACTAAGAAAATGGAGGCAGATACACAGCAGTCTTTTAAGATCAGAAACTGGGTAAAAATGTTGATGAGTTATTTTCAGTTCAACCTTAGCTAAGAAACTTTGAGAAATATCACAGGGATATTTGATGCACACTCAATCATTGCTTTTATTGCTTTTTTCCTGCTAGAAAGGATATTGAATGTTTGTAATCAAAATTCAGATGAATATTCCTTTAGGAACTTTGAAGGAAAATGCACAATTGAACAGTGGGCTTCCTCCCTGCCTTCATTCAAAAAGAACAACTTTCTAAATGTCACAACGCTCTTAAAATGTCTCTATTTTTAAAATATATATATATATATATATTAAAGTTCAGTTATATATTTATACTTTAGTACCCATCAAGAGAGTTTTCTGAGGAGTAGATTTTAATACTTGCAGAGTTATGCTATCTGCCTGCCATTAGTTTTTGTTTCAATTACATTTTTATACAGTATATTTCTTTTTCCCTCCCCAATACTTATGGGTAGCAACCCATAAATTCACATCGGAATAGTGTTGCCCTTCGGTTCCAGGCTGAATTCAGGGGGGTAACTAAATATACTATTTTCTCTACCTATGGTAGAACAATTTTCTTTTTCTTTCTTTTTAAATCTGGTGAATAATCAAATTATAACAGATAATCCCCACTCGGTTAAAGACCTTGGTATACTAATAACAAAAGATTTAAGTGCCAAAGCCCACTGCAACAATATAGCCAAGAAGGCTTCAAGAGTTGTAAACCTAATCCTACGTAGCTTCTGCTCTGGCAATCTCACACTACTTACCAGAGCTTACAAAACGTTTGCCGGACCTATCCTCGAATACAGCTCATCTGTTTGGAACCCATATCGCATCTCAGACATTAACACCCTTGAAAATGTCCAAAGATACTTCACCAGAAGAGCCCTTCACTCCTCCACTCGAAATAGAATACCCTACGAGACTAGACTTTCAATCCTGGGCCTAGAAAGTTTAGAACTAAGACACCTTAAACAAGATCTAAGTATTGCCCACAAGATCATATGCTGCAACGTCCTGCCTGTCGGCGACTACTTCAGCTTCAACCACAACAACACAAGAGCACACAACAGATTTAAACTTAATATTAACTGCTCCAAACTTGACTGTAAAAAAATATGACTTCCGTAACCGAGTTGTCGAAGCGTGGAACTCATTACCGGACTCCATAGTGTCATCCCCAAACCCCCAACACTTTACCCTTAGATTATCTACGGTTGACCTATCCAGATTCCTAAGAGGTCAGTAAGGGGTGAGTACAAGTGCACTAGAGTGCCTTCCGTCCCCTGTCCTATTGCTCTCCTATATCTCCTATACCTTTCTTCTATTCCTATATCTCTTCTTCTATTCTTTCATTGATATGTTCTATTACTATATCTTCTTTTCTATTCTTTCATAGATATATTTTACTATGAATATCTCCTCTATAACCTTCATCATGTATTTTACTATGTGTATATAGATATATATACCCACTAAAACCCTCATTGTGTATTGGACAAAATAAATAAATAAATAAATAAAATAAAATAAACCTTCTCGGATGAGAAACAAAATGTTTTCAAAGAAAACATCACATTTTGGACATCCTGTTTTAAAAAAAAATGCCATTCAGGTGATCTATGTTGCAGTATGTCCTTTGGAACTCTGGGGCAATGGGAAAAATTGCAAGAATGGGGGAAAAAAAATCAAGATCTGTTTAGGGGCCAGAAAACACGCTTTTAAAATATTTATTAGCAGTGAGAATAAGGGCTTTACTTTAGAGGATTCTCCTTTGATGACTTATTTTCCTTCCTCTCCTTTTCTTTCTGCTTGCTTTGGAAACTAGTTCACGCTTTCCCATAGTGGTAATAATTCCTTCCCACCAGACCCAATGTTGAAGAACACCTCTTTTTTCAGTCGCGTTTCTCCTTCCTTTTTTGTTCACCTACTTTGCAGCGAACATGGAGAAAGGAGGAAGGCACATCCTGAAAAGTGACTGCAAAGGAAGCTATAAAGAAAACTCAGAAACAGGGCCACAAGATGGATTAAAAAGATTGACAGAGCTGTGGAACCTATTGACACTGCATATGACACTGCATATGTGAAAAATGAATTTATAGTAATGGGCAGCCAAAAAATTTACTGCCACACTGTGGGTGTGGCTTATTGTGTGGGTGTGGCTTAATGGACATGTGACTGGGTAGGAGTGGCTTGTCGGCCATGTGAACAGGTGGGAGTGGCATGAATGATCATCGTTGTTCGAGTGAACTGTTAAATCCTTGACTTACAGCCTTACCAGTGTCGCTCACTGGGGTGACAATTTGCTTTGTGTTTCCCGCGTTCTCCTTCCTGGATCACCCCCCCACACCTCAGGCTGGGTAGCTAGGTGAACGGGTGCTGCCAGAAGCATAAATGCTGCCAACAGTGCTTCCACCCACGCCTTCTGCTTGCAGCTCAGGTGGGAAGTGGCCGTGTGAGGCCGGAGGGGAGCTGAACAGGAGAGAGGGAAGCTCATCCAAGGCCAGGAAGGAGGAAAGAGGAAAAAAGCAAGGAGCGCAGATGCAGCAGCAGGGGAAAAAAGGAGAGCTGAGCTGAGACCAGTAATCCAGGAAATGACAGACGCCAATCAGCTGGAGTTGCGCACACAGTTTCATTTCTGCCATTGGAACTGCATTCCACCCTGTCCTGCCTGCTGCCCACCCCTGTTTATAGGGCAGTGATGGGTTCTAAATCTCATTGCTACCAGTTCATGTGCTTGTGTGTGATGCTTCTGCACATGCAGAGCTTTCAACTCAGTAATGCAATGCTGCCACCATGGGGGGGAGATGCAGTGGGGGTAGTAAGTTATGCACTATTTTGGGGTGCTCCCAGATGTGTCAACTTGACTCTGTTAATAAATTGGAACTTCGAGGAACACTTTGCCTTGTACTATTATTTAGTTTTGGACCCAGACACATAGACTGACCCAGGCAAAATGGGTCAGTCTATGTGTCTGGGTATTTACTCTATTTCAGCAAACACTATGTAGTGGTTGGTTCTGGCCCAGCTCCTGCCCCAAGGAATGTGGAGGTGGAGGTGGAGGAAACATCCACATGACACAGGTCTGTTTTGCTCCCAATAGAATCTCCCGACGAAGGCTCCTCTGATGAAGGAAGCGTGGGTAGCAGGGAAGGGGGGAATTTGGCAGACAGCCCAGGAGGGGATCAATCATCCTTATCATCCCTGGATTCTGAACAAGAACTTATGACAGACCCACGCATGCATAGAGTGATGCATAGGAGAGAACAACTGAAGGATTATTACAGGAGATAAGTGAGGCCACCTGTGGTTGGGTGGGGCTGTTGTAATTAGTGCTACAGATAAAAAGAGCAGCGTGCTGGTTTAGCCTTGTGGAAGTTTATCTGATTCATAGTTCGTCAAGATCATGGTTTTGCTGTTTCCCTGTTCAAGATTGTGTGTGGACTTTCTGTACTTTGGAATTTGGATTCAATTTCCCAGTTACTGGGTGAGAAATTGGATTGCATTTAACCTGTGCCTTGTATGTACCAGAAAATTCCTTTGACATTTAAAAAGGGAGTTTTTTCTGCTTTTCTGTTGATAAAGACTTTTGGTTTTCCTTCTATCATGTGGTGTGTGTCTTTCTGAACTAATTACCCTGTAATTACGGGCGGTTGGGACACACCAGCAGAACACACTATATATTTTACTTTCTGACAAAATTTAAGAAGGCATAAAATTATTGAACTTTGACTTATATCATAATTTAAACAGCCTAATTGTCATAGCAAATTTATTTTTCTCATTTTTTTCTTCATGATATCCAAAAGATTTAGTTCAAGATCGAGGCAAAAAAAAAAAAACCCAGTTGCCTGATGTCCTTTGAACAGTAGATATTGAAAATTAAACCTGGACATCTTAAACGTGAAATAGATGTGTTAGTTAGAGACATCCTTGCTTCTCTATCATGCATCATTTATTTTTTCCATCTGACATGTTAGTGAACTTAAGCATACTGTATGACATACTGAATATTTGCAAATATTTCTGAAATTCGCTAGCACGATTTCATTGGTAGTAGCAATGATTGATAAGATCAGCAGACCTATAGCCAACCCCACCTTTAATCAGTGTAGAAGTGTATTAAAAGTTCTTGGATTCTAGGAGAGTTGATCTCAAAAATGGTAGTTGTGATGGATAGGATTTGTAATAGTTTAGTGCACCAGGTTAAGCAAGACTTCTCTGCAGTTGTATTTCAGAATAAGAAATATAATTCATAACAGTAGTGAACACATTTCACCTATGTAATCTGCTTTTACAAATTATCCCAGAGGTGAAAATATTTACCAATGAAAAACCTTCAATAAAGAGATATCTCAATTTTAACAGCGATGAATCCGGATATATTGGTTATGAATCTATTTTAGGAGAAACAAAAGGGTAATTTATCTATGTTCAAAGCATCTAAAGCTTTTAAAGAGCAGTGATAAATATTCCTAGGAAATGGTTAGAATTTTGCATTGTATCATCTCTTAATTAAACACCTAGGAACCCGCTGTGGAATTAAGCAAATAATACACATCACCTGTGCCAACCTTCTAAACATATTTGCAAAAATGCTTTAGATATATTCTGCATCTGGGAAGCAAGAGAAACTTATTACCAGATATTTATTTGAAAGAAAATCTAGTTTGTCTTATATTTTTTCATAAAAGAACTAGGAATGATGTACAAACATACATAATTTGGGGTGAGATGTAAACCCCAGGTGATTTCTTAAATGACCAGCATTTGGTGCTATGTTTCTACGCTGTATAATTTTGTTCATTCATTAAAGAAAAAGAAAATATCCTCTTAGTATTTTTAATGCTCTTTACCACAATACGGTTAATCAGTTGGATACATTACCAAAATGTGTTGGAGAGATCCAGCAAGGATTGCATTATACTCGTGAATAAACTAGATTATCCTATGTGCCCAGTCGATAAACCTGACTATTTTAATTGTGTTTATTTTAAATGAAGAATGGATGTGTGTACAAACTTAATTTTTTGCTTTGTTTCTAAATTTGTCCTTTTCTTTTTCTTGGTGTTCATGACTGCTGACACATTTTATACAAATTTCTTCTAATTTAGTCAGTTTGCACATATTTATCAGGGGATTCCAATTATGCATATTTGCATTTAATACATGGCCTTAATCAATAGTAAAATGTAAAAAAGTAAAATATTGATGTATGACTATGATATGGTTTTGTTGAGAAAAAAATAAATTTTGGCAAAGGGTCATCTATGCATGTAAGCAGACCTCTGGATATACAACTATTTAAGGTACTGTTAATATTGACCTTTCTTTTGATGATCTCCTAAAGTTAGCACAATCATTATTTGGATAAAAGAAGGACTAACATGCAGAAGAGAAACAATGAGCTCTGAAAATTAATTTCAGTGTGTGGATAGCAGACTGAGAAAATACAGGTCTCCATCACTTTTTTAAAATGTTATTTAAAATATAACTGAACACATGTCCCTAAATGGGCGCCAAGCATGCAGATTGGTCTAAACCCAATGTAAGAAAATCTTAAAGTTATTCTTTGATGTGCTTCTTCCTTCAAGTTTTGCAAACGGATATTCTACTCCCGCGAGCACATTTTTGCCTTCCATTGCACTGATTTGAAAGAATATCTAAATCTAAATCTAAGCCTTTTATTCGGCTTTGCCATAGCGAAGTTGAAGTTTCTACTTTTTTTTTTAAGGCAAAAAGAATTAAAAGAGTTTAAGAACCATTGCTGGGAAAATGATCAATGGGATCTGTAGGTATGTGTGTTATGCCCATTATTCAAGTTAGAGTATTCTAGTTGCTGCATTCTTTTTTTTTTTACAACTGCATGTTATAGCCTGACTAATAGTTAAAACGTACATATTGCAATTCTTGGTGTATCACTTGCTTGGTTTGCTCAACACGGTGTGGGGGAAAGATCTTGAAAATTGCGAGATGGGTCAGCGTGTGCACAAAATGTACACAAAAATCAGCTTGCGATTATTGCAACATGTTCTACATGGGGTTACCCTTGAAAAGTGTTTGGAGACTTCAACTAGTCCAGAACGCAGCCATGTGAGCTGTGGTGGGTGTACCCAGATATACCCACATCATACCACACTCTGTGAGCTGCAATGCCTTCCAATTAGTCACCGGTCACAATTCAAGATGTTGGTTATCATCTATAAAGCTCTAATGGCTTAGGGCCAGGCTTTCTCCGGGACCATCTCCTGCCATGTACCAGTAGCTCCCAACAACCAATTAGAGCTGACAAGGTTGGTCTTCTCCAGGTCCCGTTGACTAAGCAATGTCGGCTGGCTCAGCCATGGGGGAAGGGCCTTCTTTATGGTGGCAATGACTCTCTGGAAACAACTACCCTCTGCGATCCATACTGCCCCCACCCTACTGGCTTTCCAGAAAACCTTGAAAACCTGGATCTGCCGGCAGGCCCGGGGGCCATGAGCAATTGACACCCTTAACTCCGGCCACAGTAAGATTGCATGACATGATGTGACTGCATTAATTGAGATTTTAAACTGTTTCTTATACTATTTTTATTGTTGTAAACCATATGATTGTTTTAGAATTGTTAGTTTTTCATAATAATGGGTTTTTTAATATAGTTTATATTGGATGTGTATTTTATTGCATCTACTGTTGTTGTGAACCGCTCCGAGTCCTCGGAGAGGGCGGGATACAAATCTAATTAATAATAATAATAATAATAATAATAATAATAATAATAATAATAATAATAATAATAATAATAATACAGAGTCCTTCAGGATTGGGCAGCATACAAATTTGTTTGTTTGTTTGTTTATCTATTTATTTGTTTATTTATCTATTCATCTATCTATCTATCTATCTATCTATCTATCTATCTATCATCTATCTTTTTATTTATTTATTTGTTTGTTTGTTTGTTTGTCTGTCTGTCTGTCTGTCTGTCTGTCTGTCTGTCTGTCTGTCTGTCTGTCTGTCTGTCTATCTATCTATCTATCTATCTATCTATCTATCTATCTATCTATCTATTTATTGGATTTGTATTCTGCCCCTCTCCAAGGACTCAGGGCAGCTCACAACATATCAAAATTTAATAAACAAGCAAACGAAGAAACAAATTACTAGCAATAGCACTTAGACTTATATACCGCTTCATAGTGCTTTACAGCCCTCTCTATGTGCAATATGTAGCATATTTCCCCCAACATTCTGGCTCCTCATTTTACCAACTTTGGAAGGATAGAAAGTAGAGTCAACCTTGAGCTGCTCAGAATCAAACTGCTGGAATGAGAAATGAGTTAGCCTGCAATACTTCATTCTAACCACTGCACCACCATGGTGCATAGATAGGATAGATGCTATTGATAAATGTTACAGCAAAAAATATCAATATATTTAGAACCATGATAAAATGTTCATCATTTCCCTACACTGCCTGGAGGACTTACTGACGCCGGCTGGCACAATATATCCTAGTATGAAATAAATGGCATTTACTTTGTGCCTGGAAACAAACAAACAAACATTCATTTCATTACCATTTGAGTCCCCCACCCCTTTTTTTTTTCTTAGACCAAATGCCTGGAGACATAAAGACTATCATCCTCTACAGAATTTATCACTTCTTCAAAGTCCCAATTTTCTTTGTCTCCCAAAGATATTGAAGGAGAAGAATTTAGAAGAGGAATGATCAGCCAAGAGGCTCAATATGTCTATCATTTCAAAATTATATCTGCTTTATGATCATTAGGGATGTTCAATTTTTGAAGCAAACTTTGGACAGATCTCTTCCCTTTGTGAGATAGTTGAGACTCAGAATAATTGTGGGCAGAAAGGGGGTCAGAAATTGGATAACTTTTGGATGGAGAGAATATACGACCGTGTTTTCCCAAAAAAATAAGATCCTGCTTATACATAAATATATATTTGAACTCTGAAATAAGTGCTTGGCTTTATTGCCATGCACTCAAAAGCCCGATTGGTCTTATTATCAGGGGATGTCTTATTTTGGGGGAAACAGGTTAGGATTTGTAATCTTTTTGTGGTTAGTCAGTAAACATGGCTAGTTAATAAAACTCCAGCCATTCTCTATCTTTCTATCTATCTATCTATCTATCTATCTATCTATCTATCTATCTATCTATCTATCATCTATCTATCTATCTATCTATCTATCTATCTATCTATCTATCTCTCTCTCTATCTATCCATCCATCCATCTATCTATCTATCTATCTCTGCCTATCTATCTATCTATCTATCTATCTATCTATCTATCTACCTACCTACCTACCTACCTACCTATCTATCTATCTCTGTCTATCTATCTATCTATCTATCTATCTATCTATCTATCTATCTATCTATCTATCTATCTGTCATCAGAATATGAGAAGCTGGATGTGTCAGGGTTTCAGTGGTGAACTTGTCACATGTTCCAGAGGATCAGCTTGTCTTCAGACATTGTGGGAACTTCATTACTGGAGACTTTTAAGAAGAGTCTAGACCACCACTTGTCTGAAATACTATAGGGTCTCCTGCTTCAGCAGGGAGTTGGACTCTATTCTGATTGACATACATACATACATACATACATACATACATACATACATACATACATACATATAATTTTTATGAATGGTGAATACTTCCAACAAGCAGATGAGCTAAAACCTTATCTGAAGGCAGAAACTAGAGTTAAAAAGTCCCATCATTTCCTTTAACCTGGCCCTTCAACAATATCTTCTGCCTGCACCTTTTTTTTTTTAGAGCCAAGTTTGACTCTTAAAAGTTCTCGTGCAGGAGTAAGGGAAAAGCAATTAAAGCAAGGCAACAGGTTGGTTATGGATGAATGCAAAGCACAGCTGAATCTGTTGTGTGGGGGAGAAGGGGGACAGAGAAAGAAACCTGAACGCCCAGTAGCAAATTCAGCAGAAAAGGTGCCATAGAAATTAATGGCTGCAGAGAACAGGGTTAGTGACCTCATTAAAAAACCCAGTAGCAAATATCTCTCCAGATTTTTTTCACAGTTTGCATCTGCCATTCTGTGATAACTCATCTCTTGTTGGAAAGGAGGAGGGGGAAAGGGGAAAAAAAGTTGTTGCACACACCAGGTTCTTGGGCTGGGAGGTGGATGGGTTAAAATAGGGCTCCAGTGCCTCTCAGGAGTTTGTTAGACAGGAAACAGTACATTAAAATCAATCAATAATCAAGTTTACGTCTCTAAAAATACCTGTCTCCTACTTCTGCATTGTTAGATCAAACCAGAGAAAAATCTCAAGACCACTCAGCAACAATGCTTCCTTGTGGAAACAGCAGGCTCTTCACATGTAATGTGTCAATCTCAAATATTTCAAAGACATGGGCTGCAGCCTTCCTTCCCCTAAATGAATAGAAAGGGGGTGATTACATCACCTTAAACACAACTTAAGCATTGCCCATAAAATCATTTGCTACAAAGTCCTTCCTGTTAATGACTACTTCAGCTTCAACCACACAAGCACACAACAGATACAAACTCCAAGTAAATGGCTCCAAACTAGACTGTAGAAAATACAACTTTAGCAACTGAGTAGTAAATGCCTGGAACAACAGCAATAGCAGCAACAACATTTTTGGGTTCCCTAAAAATAGGAGAAGAATCAAACTTTCAATAGGCTATTGGTCATTTCTGACAATTCTTTCTGTAATTATGTGAAGACTTATTTATGGCAAAAAACATTGATTTTATAAAGTACCGAATCCTGTAACAGTTATTGTTCCCTACAGTGGTCAGATTAAGTTGGAGAAGACTGTTGAATTGTATGAATTCAACTCCATAATGTGACTCACTCTTTTTTGCCTAGGCAAGAATAATGAGCCATGATGGTGCAGTGGTTAGAATGCAATATTGTAGAATACCTGTGCCTACAGCCAGGAGTTCGATCTGACTGGCTCAAGGTTGACTCAGCCTTCCATCCTTTTGAAGTCAGTAAAATGAGGAGTCAGGTTGTTTGGGGAAAAATATTCTTACATTTGTAAACTGCTCAGAGAGTGCTGAGAAAAATACAGTACATAGCGGTATGTACGACTAAGTGCCTTTGTTACTGTTATTACTATTTCAGGAAAAAGGGAAAGACATAAAGAATGATATACTGCTCAAAAAAAAAATAAAGGGAGCACTCAAAGAACACATCCTAAAGCTGAATGAATGAAATATTCTCATTGAATATTTTGTTCTGTACAAAGTTGAATGTGCACAACAGCATGTGAAATTGATTGTCAATCAGTGTTGCTTCCTAAATGGACAGTTTGATTTCACAGAAGTTTGATATACTTAGAGTTATATTCTGTTGTTTAAGTATTTCCTTTATTTATTTTTTTGAGCAGTGTATTTTATACCCTCCAGTTCTAAAACATAAGGAATCTGAGATAAGATCAAAGGGCAAAACTAATTGACTATTAACCTGGTGTGTGTAGAAATAAATAACATTATAGCTCAATGTTTACACAACAAATTAACCATAGAAAAGGAAAGAAAGGAAATGAAAAGGAAAGGAAAGGGAAGAATAGAATAGAATAGAATAGAATAGAATAGAATAGGACAAGACAGGACAGGACAGAATAGAATAGAATTTTAGTGGCCAAGTGTGATTGGACACACAAGGAATTTATTGTTGGTGCATATGCTTGATCACAAATAATCCTACTGTTTCATATGACTATGAGTAAAGAACTAATTAAAAGGCTGAGTGTGAACACATTCCTTGAAATGTTCTGACATCTGTTTTACTAACATCTTTCCATAAACACATTATAATCCTTTTTATAACCTCCTGCAACTGAGCCAACACACTCCATCCATAAATAAATTCCAGACATTACCAATGTAAGTGGCATTTTCATCTTTAAGTCCTTTGCTCCAACTTTATTAACAATATTAAAAATCTCAATCCAATATGTAACATCCAAAAGGCTTTGCCAAATCCAATGTGTCAACATACCTTCAAATTTATTGTATCTGTAATGCATAAAGGTAGATTAGCATCCCGCTGCTGAATCAGAACTAATCAGGTGTTTACATCCTTTGGCCACAGTTTTGTTTCAACTATGCTACATCACCTTCTTACAAGGGGCAGGATTTATCTTCTATAATTGCAATACTACACAGTTAGCTGATTTGTTAGAAAGTGTTATTACTAGCTTTCTACGGTGTTTCAAAAGACTCCTCCAAGCACATCTGCACTTTTTTGTACCTACTCAGCTTACATACAATCACACCCGATAGTTTGGCCAATTAGTCTTCGGAGAGGGGCGGATTTAATAAAAAATAATAATAATAATAATAATAATAATAATAATAATAATAATAATAGCGTTGATGGAGGTCAACAATAGGAAGCTTCTCAAGGTGAAGCAAACTAAGGACCAGTACAGAAGAAATGTAACTCAATGTTGTATGGACAGTTGGCGGAACAAAGCATTGCGTGGACAGTTCTTGGAGAAGATTGAAGGCAAAGTGGATAAAGAAAAGACCTGGTCATGGCTTACAAGTGGAACACTCAAAAAGGAGACAGAAGGACTAATACTGGCAGCACAAGAACAGGCCATTAGAACAAATGCTTTCAAAGCCAGAATTGAAAAATCAACAGATGATCCAAAGTGCAGACTTTGTAAAGAAACAGATTAAACAATCGATCACATACTCAGCTGCTGCAAAAAGATTGCACAGACTGACTACAAGCATAGACATGATGCTGTGGCACAGATGATCTACTGGAACTTGTGCCGGAACTACCATTTACCAGTGGCAAAGAACTGGGATCATAAGCCCGAAAAAGTGGTCGAAAATGAGCAAGCAAAACTCCTGTGGGACTTTCGACTTCAGACTGACCGAATTCTGAAGCATAACACACCAGAAACTGTGATTGTGGTGAAAAAGAAAGTATGGATCATCGACATCGCAATCCTAGGAGACAGCAGAATTGAGGAGAAGCAGCTAGAAAAATTAGTGAAATACAAAGATCTAAAAATCAAGCTGCAACGACTCTGGCATAAGCCAGTGAAAGTGGTCCCAGTGGTACTTGGCACGCTGGGCGCAGTACCAAAGGATCTCAGCGGACATTTGAAAACCATTGGAATTGACAAAATCTCCATCTGTCAATTGCAAAAGGCCACTTTACTGGGATCAGCAAACATAATTCGCCGCTACATCACGCAGTCCTAGGTGCTTGGGAAGCGCCCGACTGGTGATGAAATACGAAATCCAGCATTGTGATCTCGTTTGCTGAGTTGTATTGACATAATCACAATCACAATCACAATCATAATCATAATCATAATCTGAACAATATTTGGCATAGTTCTGAAATTTGTCTTAAGAAGTATCTGGTTACCATTTCCCCCCCTTCCACAGCCTATCTGTAGAGTTGCATTTGATGTGGACTATTAAACATTCTTCCACAAAGTGTTTTGATTTGAAGCTGCATCTATTGGAGTCCTTAGATTAAAAAATTATGCAGCTTCGAGCAAGGGTTTTTTTTTTTAAATCATATGTTAACAGACGCAATGAGCAGATAGGTACGCCAAACAAACAGATTGCATCTCATACGTCCGGAGGCAGTCTTTTAATTTCAGAGAATGGGTAGGTCCAAGAATTGCTAGCTGCAGCCAGAGCCAATAAGCAGTAAATCTTCAATAAAATCATAGATTAAATCAAACCTAAACCTGAAGAAAGTGTGGAGATAAAAGACATAGAAGGACATTTCTTTTGATATCCAATGGATGGGCTTTATGTCCACTCAGTCTCTATGGGAAATATGATTTTTCTCCCCTCTCAGAGTTTATGTGTTTTTAAGAACAAAGCTTTTAGAGAGAGAAATCTTGCATTATTCTTGCACACTATGCACTTAGGCAGCTGAAGTATAGTAGCATTATGGCCAAATCTTTTAGTTTAACTTTATTTATTCATTATTAAATGAGATCAGTATTTTATTTTAGAACTATAAACCCAAGGCAAGTATTTCTTGGGTATCTTGGTACCAACAGCATCAGATGGAATAAGACTTGGGATTTTTGGTACCTAACAGTTCCTAGAGCCAAGAAATTAAAAGACATTTGCTCCAGGGGAGGAAAGCTATGGCAAATCTAAACAGCATACTAAAAAGGAGAGACATCACCCTGCCAACAAAATTGCATATAGTTAAGATCATGGTTTTCCCAGTTGCAATGTGAGCTGTGAAACATAGAAACATAGAAGTCTGATGGCAGAAAAAGACCTCATGGTGCATCTAGTCTGCCCTTATACTATTTTCTGTATTTTATCTTAGGATGAATATATGTTTATTCCAGGCATGTTTAAATTCAGTTACCACGTCTGCTGGAAGTTTGTTCCAAGCATCTACTACTCTTTCGGTAAAATAATATTTTCTCATGTTGCTTTTGATCTTTCCCCCAACTAACTTCAGATTGTGTCCCCTTATTCTTGTGTTCACTTTCCTGTTAAAAATACTTCCCTCCTGAACCTTATTTAACCCTTTAACATATTTAAATGTTTCAATCATGTCCCCCCTTTTCCTTCTGTCCTCCAGACTATACAGATTGAGTTCATCAAGTCTTTCCTGATACGTTTTATGCTTAAAACCTTCCACCATTCTTGTAGCCCGTCTTTGGACCCGTTCAATCTTGTCAATATCTTTTTGTAGGTGAGGTCTCCAGAACTGAACACAGTATTCCAAATGTGGTCTCAGCAGCACTCTATATAGCGGGATCATAATCTCCCTCTTCCTGCTTGTTATACCTGCACATTGGACCATTAAACAAGGCTGAGTGCCAAAGAATTGAGGTCTTTGAACTATGGTGCTGGAGAAGACTCTAGAGAGTCCCTTGGACTGCATGGTGATCAAACCGGTAAATCCTAGAGGAGATCAACCCTGACTGCTCTTTAGAAGGGCAGATCCTGAAGATTGAACTTAAATCCTTTGACCACCAAATGAGAAGGAAGGACTCACTGGAGAAGAGCCGAGTGCTGAGAATGACAGAGGCCAAAAGAAGAATGACAGGGAATGATGTGGCTGGATGGAGTCACTGAGGTAGTAGGTGTGAGCTTAGAAACATAGAAACATAGACGTCTGACGGCAGAAAAAGACCTCATGATCCATCTAGTCTGCCCTTTTCTTAGGATGGATCTATGTTTATCTCAGGCATGTTTAAATTCAGTTACTGTGGATTGACCAACCATGTCTGCTGGATGTTTGTTCCAAGGATCTACTACTCTTTCAGTGAAATAATATTTTCTCGTGTTGCTTTTGATCTTTCCCCCAACTAACTTCAGATTGTGTCCCCTTGTTCTTGTGTTCACTTTCCTATTAAAAAACACTTCCCTCCTGGACCTTATTTAACCCTTTGACATATTTAAATGTTTCGATCATATCCCCCCTTTTCCTTCTGTCCTCCAGACTATACAGATTGAGTTCATTAAGTCTTTCCTGATACATTTTATGCTTAAGACCTTCCACCATTCTAGTAGCTCGTCTTTGGACCCGTTCAATTTTGTCAATATCTTTTTGTAGGTGAGGTCTCCAGAACTGAACACTTAAATGGACTCTGGGGGATGGTAGAGGACAGAAAGGCCTGGATGAATTTTGTTCATTGTTTTATGATGGGTCAGACACAGCTTTGCAACTAACAACAACAACGTTACCATGTGCAGAGTTGTACGTAATTTGTAAGACCTAACTAAAAAAACCAGGGGTTGCATGTTCTCAAGTTTTCTGAGAAGGCAAATTGAGATATGTGTCTGTCACCAACTGGAAACTATACAATAAGATTATAAAATATGACATTATAAAATACAAAGCAACAAAAATAAATGATGGATTTATTTTTAAATAACTATCAGAATATAGTACGAAGAAATAAATGCTTATAACTTTAAAGTAAAAGAAGAGTCAATAAATTGATTTATACTTACTAAAGTAAGTAAGTATGATGAAGATTGGATGTATGCATTTTTTTCTTCCATTATTATACTCTTATTTTTCTCTCTTTCCTTTTTTATTTTTCTTACACATTTGACTACAGTTTTCTTTAAATTTAGTTTGCATAAAAATATAATTAAAATATTAATAAAAGTTATCTATCGAAACAAAATAAAATCCAAACCCATTGAATTTTCTTCCTTCTCCTGCTTTAATTGAAGGAAATCTCTCCAGATACCATTTTCCTATGCAAGTAGGAATAAATAAATGAATAATGTTGCATTGTCATCTCAATAAGGACCAAATGTCACAACACAATCCTCCATGTCCTGAATTCATAGACGCCATTCATGATTTTCTTAGTGAATCTTTTCCATAGTGAAAAATGTTATTTTTAGTCTAACCATCCATCAAAGCAATAAGATCTGGATCGCTCTACATTATTTAGGTTGTTTCAACATCATGCCTTGTTTTAAGACATACTTAGTTGTTTCCAGGTCTAAGTGGATTTTTGGATTGTGTTCATGACAAAAGAAAACCTTGGCCCTGTATTAATCACAATGGGGTTTCATTCCAATTTCTGCATCACATACTTGCAAAGCAAGGCTTGTGTCCTTTTTGTGTGGCTTGTTTTTTTTTTTATTTATTCATTTGTCCAATACACAAATACATAGGAAGAAAAATAGACATGTAGTAATATATATAAGGGTAAAGTGAACTTAGAGGAGAGGATATATGAAAGAAAGAATATATATATGATAAGTGAGAGAAAGTAAAGACAATTGGACAGGGGACGAAAGGCACTCCAGTGCACTTACGTACGCCCCTTACTGGCCTCTTAGGAACCTGGAGAGGTCAATCGTGGAGAGTCTAAGGGAGAAATGTTGGGGGTTACACAATGAGTTCCACGCTTTGATGAACTCGATTGTTGAAATCATATTTTTATAGTCAAGTTTGGAGCGGTTTGTATTAAGTTTGAATTTATTGTGTGCTCTTGTGTTGTTACGGTTGAAGCTGAAGTAGTCATTGACCGGTAGGACGTTGCAGCATATGATCTTGTGGGCAATACTCAAATCATGTTTTAGGCGCCGTAGTTCTAGGCTTTCTAGGCCCAGGATTGTTAGTCTATTTTCGTAGGCTATTGTGTTTCGAGTATAGGAGTAAAGGGCTCTTCTGGTGAAATATCTTTGGACATTTTCAAGGGTGTTGATGTCTGAGATGTGGTATGGGTTCCAGACAGATGAGCAGTAGTCTACGATGGATCTGGCAAAAGTTTTGTAGGCTTTTGGGAGTAGTGTGAGATTGCCGGAGCAGAAGCTGCGTAGGATCAGGTTAACAACTCTAGAAGCTTTTTTGGCGATATTGTTGCAGTGGGCTTTAGCACTTAGGTCATTCGATATTAGTATTCCAAGCTCTTTTACTGAGTGTGGGTTGGCAGTGAGAGATTGTTTATTCAGTTCGTATGTGCGGCTTGGATTCTTTTTGCCGATGTGGAGGTTCCCCTCTTACGACTAAATTCTGATTCCATTATTCCAATTCCTACGGTACCTTTTCTGTTTTCATCTCTGTTATTTATGATCACTCAGGAATGGCTCAGTTCAGGACAGTAGAACTGTCACTTATCCTAAAGCCTCTTCACCTCTCCTGCTCAATGTGCCATTTTCTTCATGAACAGTTGCATTTCAGCTGTCAGTGGGAACAGCAAAGATGTCCTTTCTTGATAAAACTGTGCCTGTGGCACACAGTTCCTCCATACCGCTAATTAGCAGGAGATAGGCCAGTAGAGGGGTTCAGTGGTGTCCTTCAACTTGGCTGCCAACACTGACAATCTCCCCTTTACTGTCATATTTTACATCACACTAAAGGAAACTCAAGGAAGCTTTGGAGAGGTCTGTAAAGAAGGGGCCCAGGTAGACAGATGAAAAGATATATAAATAAAACAGTTGCAGAAAGCAATCTTCCATGCTAGGAAAACATAACCTCTAATTATGGGTATGTATCCATTGATTGAGAATACGGTCCAGGTAAATTGCTTTGCCTAGCTACCATTCAAAAGAACCATTCTTAATTCATTTGAATAAGAAAGCAGTCAGGTAAAAATTAGGAACACATTATCTTTTAGAGAAACTCAATCATTACAGGAAACATTATAAAGCTGAGACTTATTGTTGTTTACTCCAAGAATCTGTAAATTGCCAATACTGATTCATGAACACCTGAGCCAGGTAATAAATCTCTATTGGACAGGGCAAAGGAAAATGAGTTGCGATGCAAATATCTTTGGCTGTCACAAACATGACATTATAGACTTCTTTTTCACCAAGGGACAGAAAATAGTGCAGCTTTAAAAGAATCAGGCAGCAGCTATCAATGTTGTACTCCACATGTGTCATGTCAAAAACCACATCAAATTACAAAAACTATAAGCACTAACAAAATATTCCCCAAAGAATTGGAGATTATGCATGTATACATGAATGCATGCATGCATGTATGCATGTATATATATGCATGTATGTATGTATGTATGTTTGCTTGTATATATATGCACACACGCATACATACAGACATGCTTGTTTTCTGTTGAATATAATAAGCATAATAAGCTCAAAATAGATATATACTTGGCTCCCTTCCTTTCCACTTATTCAGAAAAATATGTTGCACATACATACATACATACATACATACATACATACATACATACATGTGTGTGTGTGTGTGTGTAAAATATATTTTGCTAATAATGAAAATAAAGGGAGACTAGTATAGATCTATTTCAAGCTCCTTAGCTCTCATCAGCTAGCCATACCCTTTACCTGGATTTGAACCTTTGACAGAAAGGAAACACACACAGAGATAGGTAGGTAGGTAGGTAGGTAGGTAGGTAGGTAGGCAGGCAGGCATCAGGCAGGCAGGCAGGCAGGCAGGCAGACAGACAGACAGACAGACAGACAGACAGACAAGAGGGATTGAGGGAGAGATGGATGGGAAAGGAAGAAAGAAAGAAAGAGAGAGAGAGAAAGATAAAATAAAGAAAGAAAAAAAGAAAGAAAGAAGGAAGGAAAGAAAGAAAGAAAGAAAGAGAGAGAGAGAGAAATAAATCACCAATAGGATGAATGGATGGATGGATGGATGGATGGATAGATAGATAGATAGATAGATAGATAGATAGTTAGATAGATAATAGATAGATAGATAGATAAATAGATAGATAGATATTTGCCGATAACCTTTGTTTAACAGCCTAAAAACCTGTTTACACAATATCTTCATGATCATCATTTTTCATTTGTTTCGATATCGAACAAAGGGATAGAGCAATGTACACATGATTGCATTTTCTCCCCCTTTGTGAAAAACTAAATGCACAGGTATTGCACATATGACAGCATCATAAATCAAAAGCGAAGACTGTCAGGAATTGTGTGTTTATATCAGCTGAGTTTTAGCAATCCACATCGGGAGCACTAGAGCAAAGTGCAACTTTATTGAAATTTATAGGCGTTCTGCCCAACTTTGACTGGCTCTGAACTTTGGTGCTCTCCTGCCCATCATCTCAAAGGTTTTTCTCAGGCTCACCAGCTTACGGCTAAAGAATTGAACTCTGGTTTCAAGCTCTCACATTGGCATAACATAATAGTAGATATTGGGACAGGATAGGAAAGGAAAGGCAAGTAGACATCTATAAAAGCTGGAACTAAAAGCCAGATGTCAGATTTAGCAGTATCTTTCCCCTGCCACACCCACCAAACCCACAGAACAAGTAGTATTTTTTTTAATCACATCACTGTTATGAGCACCAAGCTACACCTGCCAAAGAAGCCACGCCCACAGAACCAGTAGTAAAAAATTGAAACCCACTACTGCCAAGTCAGTATAAAAGTATACCTTTTGCACCCATGGAGTTCCTAAGCACGCAAGTTGGGGTAGGTGTGACAGTCGTGCTGGGTGATCAACCCTTTTCTCAATTACTGGGCATTGTTTTGTTTTATTTTGTTTTTTAACCAAGAAATGCTGAAAGGTAGATTAGTCTAGGGCCAGGCTAGTGAAGGGCTGCAAAAATTTTACTGACACACTGTGGCCGTGGCTTATTTTGTGGATGTGGCTTGCCAGCAATGTGACCAGGTGGGAGTGGCTTGACGATCATTTGACCAGGGGTGTCTTAAAGGCCATGTGACTGCCTTAAAGATGGCCAACTTGACATCACTCATGTCAAGGGTTTGCGTTAGGGTTAGGGTCCCTGGCCTCTCCTCGCCTCAAAGAGATACAATTTTCCTTATAATTTTTGCTGTCTGATTGGAATAAATCGCGTCAATAATATTAAAAAAATTAGTTCCTACATTCATCTTATTTAATTGTATTTTCCTAAAAGTCCAATCTACATTATCAAATGCCTCTTTTGCATCAAGAAATATCAGTGCCATTTGTTTACCGGGATACTGTTCATAATATTCTAGGGTATTTATAATTGTCCTCAAGTTATTTTTAATTTGCCTACCTGGTAAGAATCCAATTTTCCTATCTATTTACTATTACTGAACATCCAAAATACACTATTTAATTCTATGTATATATGCCATATGTTTACATACATATTACACAGAGGCATACAAAAATATACATTATCTACTATTTAAAATGTATGTGTATGTATACTCACATATGCATGCACAACTCTTCTAAAATTATACACATTCAATCTCATTTACTGTGATAGGAAAAACATACCCAGATCTCAGAAGGGAAAAAAAGAAAAAAAATCAATATTTTTCTATCGGTTCTGCGTACCTGATCAAATGTTTTCTATCGGTTCTGCGTACCTGACCGTACCCATAGAAGCCCATCGATGGGCCAGACCCTGGGGAACTGAATTATGTTGCCCACTATGAATGTTCTTCACCATGTACTGGGTTTCAACAAGGCTATGGAATTGACCACAGAACTTCTGAACTGCAGCTGTTGCATAAAATGTCAGTGTCCATTGAAAAAGATAAATAAAAAAACCCCCAGCTTCCTAGAGTACCTAGATTCACATTTTTATGCAGTTCTAGTTAAAAAGACATAGCTACTTGAATAGTAGCAATTAGGTTTGATGTTCCTTTCACTGAGAAGTAATTGGAATATAGTTATCACCCAGTTTCACAAAAGGGCAGGCAGGAACTTAATTTACTATATTCCTTTAGCCAGCAAACCTTTCATTCCACATTCCACATCTACCGGTATATGCATACATATATATTTCTTTTCTGGGAACATTATTTTGTTTTGATTTAGGGCATTTCGTTTAGTTCAATCATTTATAATTAATGGGTCACTGTCCCTATGAATTTTCCCCCATCACCCGTCTTTCAAATCTCACATCATGCTAATTTTGACAAATGCGTTCCAATCCCAGAAAAAAAATGTGGAAGCTGGAATTAGAAACATAGAAACATAGAAGACTGACGGCAGAAAAAGACCTCATGGTCCATCTAGTCTGCCCTTATACTATTTCCTGTATTTTATCTTACAATGGATATATGTTTATCCCAGGCATGTTTAACTGTTCTGTTTAAGAAAAGTAACAAATCTTATGTTCCCGGGTCACCCTGACCCGGACCGAAAACTCTTCATTTGCAGTGCTTATGTTTGGTCTTTTTGAAAGCTTTTTTCACTTGGAAAGTAGTCTGAACATTTCTGCACACAATGATATGAAAATTGAAATGAAAAAAGTAAATCTTATTGGTTTATTTTGCGGATATAATGCACGCCCCCCCTGTTTTTGTGAATTTTTTTTCAATTTATGGATAGTTTTGCTTGCAAAATGCATTCTATTTTACTAAAGTTGGTATGGGATTGGTAGCTTGAACATTTCTGAACATAATGATATGAAAATTGAACTGGAAAAATTGATGCATATTGGTTTATTTTGTTGATGAAATGCACGCCCCTCCCCCGGTTTTTTTAAATAGTCTTCACTTTATGGATAGTTTTGCTAGCAAAATACATTCTATTTTACTAAAGTTGGTGTGGGATTGGTAGCTTGAACATTTCTGAACATAATGATATGAAAATTGAACTGGAAAAATTGATGCATATTGGTTTATTTTGCACATAAAGTATGCCTCAATTATTTCAATTTATATAAAAATTATGCTGTTAATTTCAAACTTACATACTTTTTTTTAGTAAAATGGATTTGTTTCATAAAATTAGTTCTCTGGCTACAATGTGGTTGATTTTCAAAAGGATATTCCAAATATTTCTAGACAAATATGTATAAACAGTGACAATAATGGCACACAGCAAGGCCGAGGGGGGGTGGCCCTTTTGTGGCAAAAATAAACCAATAAGAACCATTTTGTTCAGTTCATTTATATTTTTCTTATATTCAGAAATGTTCAATTTAGTATATCAAACCTTTTGGGGGAAAATTCCTTAGGGATTTGTAGCCTTAAAAAATAGAAATTGACACAAAATTAAAAAAGGATGGGGGGAGGGGCTTTTTGATCAAAATAAAAATATAAGTCTCAATTTTTCCAGTTCAATTTTCATATCATTATGTTCATAAATGTTCAAACTAGTTTTCCAGTTGAAAAGGTTTTCAAAAAGACCAAATTCAAGTGCCTAAAAAAAATCATTTTGGTCCGGGTCTATATGACCCGAACAGACTAAGTGTGACTTTTTTTTTGCCCAGAAAAAAAAATTTCCCCCCACCCCCACAAATATTTTTTTGATGGTCAGCATTGTTAAATTGAGTAAATGAATGCCTAAGATTTTAAAGAATATTTCGGATTTGGAGCATAAAAAAATAAAAAGTGAAAATGGTTGCAAGCAGCTGAGGGGGGAGGGGAGGCCTTATTTCTGATGTTAAAAAACCAGTAAGAATCATTTTGTTCAGTTCCTTTATATTTTTCTTATATTCAGAAATGTTCAAGCTACCAATCCCACACCAACTTCAGTAAAATAGAATGCATTTTGCAAGCAAAACTATCCATAAATTGAAAAAACTTTCACAAAAACGGGGGGGCGTGCATTATATCAGCAAAATAAACCAATAAGATTTACTTTTTTCATTTCAATTTTCATATCATTGTGTGCAGAAATGTTCAGACTACTTTCCAAGTGAAAAAAGCTTTCAAAAAGACCAAACATAAGCACTGCAAATGAAGAGTTTTCGGTCCGGGTCAGGGTGACCCGGGAACATAAGATTTGTAACTTTTTTTGCCCAGCAAAAACTAAGCCCCCCACCCCCCCAAAAAAAATTCTCATAGAGAGAACCCCTGAAATGATGAATAGTCATGAAATTTCAAGTTTCAGATATGCAGGGAAATTTTTTTACAGGGACTGAAACTTGGCTTCGGGTCACATACGACCCGAACAGAACAGCAGGGTTAAATTCAGTTACAGTGGATTTACCAACCACGTCTGCTGGAAGTTTGTTCCAAGGATCTACTACTCTTTCAGTGAAATAATATTTTCTCATGTTGCTTTTGATCTTTCCCCCAACTAACTTCAGATTTTGTCCCCTTGTTCTTGTGTTCACTTTCCTATTAAAAACACTTCCCTCCTGAACCTTATTTAACCGTTTAACGTATTTAAATGTTTCGATCATGTCCCCCCTTTCCCTTCTGTACTCCAGACTATACAGATTGAGTTCATTAAGCCTTTCCTGATACGTTTTATGCTTAAGACCTTCCACCATTCTTGTAGCCCGTCTTTGGAACCGTTCAATTTTTTCAATATCTTTTTGTAGGTCATCTGCTGTTAGCTTTAAGATTAAGAAGGTTTATCACACAAATGTGTGCATCCTGGGTAAGAAAAACCCAACAACCCTATTCCAGCTGAAGCATCAAGGATAACACGGGAGTCTAATCCTATCAGAGATGGACTGTGGGGTTTCATTTCATGAGTACAGAATGCCATCGTCTTATGTTCCAAATGTTGAGTTTTTGAAGCTCAAACTGCCCAAAGAGCTGCTGATCCAGTTCTACAGAGGAATCATTGAGTCTGTCATCTGCACCTCTACAACTGTCTGGTTTGGTTCTGCAACCCAACAAGACCGACACAGACCTCAGAGGAGAATCAGAAGTGCAGAAAAGAACCAATTTCTGCCAACCTGCCTCCCATTGAGGACCTGTATACCCCATGAGTCAAAAAGAGGACTGTGAAAATATTTACTGACCCCTCACATCCTGGAGTGGAAGTGATGTGCCGGTGTCTGGAGGCTGTTGGGGCCCGGATGGGTGTCAACAGATTCAAACTCAACCCTGATAAGACAGAGTGGCTGTGGGTTTTGCCTCCCAAGGCCAATTCCATCTGTCCATCCATCACCCTGGGGGGGAATTATTGACCCCCTCAGAGAGGGTCCACAACTTGGGTGTCCTTCTCGATCCACAGTTCACATTAGAGAAACATCTTTCAGCTGGGGCGAGGGGGGGCGTTTGCCCAGGTTCGCCTGGTGCACCAGTTGTGGCCCTATTTGGACCGGGAGTCACTGCTCATAGTCACTCATGCCCTCATCACCTCGAGGCTCGACTACTGTAATGCTCTCTACATGGGGCTACCTTTGAAAAGTGTTCTGAAACTTCAGATCATGCAGAATGCAGCTGTGAAAGCAATCATGGGCTTTCCCAAATATGCTCATGTTACTCCAACACTCCGCAGTCTGCATTGGTTGCCGATCAGTTTCTGGTCACAATTCAAAGTGTTGGTCATCACCTATAAAGCCCTTCATGGCACCGGACCACGTTATCTACAAGACCGCCTTCTGCTGCACTGATCCCAGCAACCGGTTAGGTCCCACAGAGTTGGTCTCCTCCGGGTCCCGTCAACTAAACAATGTCGTTTGGCGGGACCCAGGGGAAGAGCCTTTTCTGTGGTGGCTCCGACCCTCTGGAATCAGCTCCCTCCAGAGATTAGAACTGCCCCCACCCTCCTTGCCTTTCATAAACTCCTTAAAACCCACCTCTGTTATCAAGCGTGGGGGAACTGAAACATCTCTCCCTGCCTATGTAGTTTTTTGTGTATGATATGACTGTATGTATGTTTTTTATATTTTGGGGTTTCTTGTTTTTTAGACTTTTTAAAATGTATTATTGTTATTATAGATTCTAACTATTAGATTTGTCATTGTATATTGTTTTTATCATTGCTGTGAGCCGCCCCGATTCTACGGAGAGGGGCGGCATACAAACCTAATAAATCAAATCAAATCAAATCAAAATCAAATAAATTGTTTCAATTCCTACCCTCGAAATAATGCTATAGAGCACTGCACGCCTAGACAACTAGACACAAGAACAGTTGGGCAAAAATAAAGGTTTAGCTAAAAGAAGTTTAGCAAGAAAAAAAAGCAGTTCAGGGACCGCCTTGTGCTGCACGAATCCCAGCGACCAGTTAGGTCCCACAGAGTGGGTCTTCTCCGGGTCCCGTCAACTAAACAATGCTGCTTGGCGGGACCCAGGGGAAGAGCCTTCTCTGTGGTGGCCCCGGCCCTCTGGAACCAACTCCCCCCAGAGATTAGAATTGCCCCCACCCTCCTTGCCTTTTGTAAGCTACTTAAAACCCACCTCTGCCGCCAGGCATGGGGGAACTGAGATATTCTCTCCCCTTAGGCCTTTACAATTTTATGCATGGTATGTCTGTATGCATGTTTGGTTTTTTAATATTAATGGGTTTTAAAAGTATTGGATTATTTTGTATACAGTTTTATTATTGTTGTTAGCCGCCCCGAGTCTCTGGAGAGGGGCGGCATACAAATCCAATAAATCAAATCAAATCAAATCAAGAAAAGCCAAAAACAAGATGGCAGCACATGTGCTGCTGAAAATTCAGCTTGTGTGTATGCATAGAAGCAAAACCAACAAATAATTACATTTTTTTCAAACAGGCGCGCACACACACACACACACTGATTACCAATAATTTCCAAATATCAACAGTTGGGGTGCAATGAAAATAAAGTCACGGATCTGAGTTTCAGATGGTTCATCTCTACAACAAAAGAAATGAAAATTGGAAGAATACCTGCCTTTAGGATCAGTCAAAACACTGGTAAGTAGGATATGCTTTTTTATAGGAATCTTTAAAATGAAGAAGAATTTCAAACAGAGTCTAGATTTAGCCCTGGAAAACAGCTTTGGTGAAATTGCCTGGATCTCTCCAAGATCAAGAGAAAGAGATTGAGAGATAAAATACTCGAACTATTGTAGACAACAATTTCTCAGTGCAACCAAGTCTGCTAATAGAAACCCACCTTGTTCCATGCCACCCTGAAGGTTCATGAATTAACTCTGACATGGTGAACTTGCAATGTTTTCTGGAGAACCAATATAAGAAGTTTAGTTTTAATTTATTGTTCCTTTCTATAATTGTTTTTCTTTTAGTACACAGCCATACTTCTACCTATATACCTTCCGTGGCATTTTTCTATAAGTTCTTTTAATCTTAATAACATTGCCAGTATGATGACAATGATTCAAATCCCTCTGGAGCTTCTGCCCTGAGCAGGAAGGGTTGATTCAGAAATGCAAAATGTTGCTAGCTTATCTTTCCACTGTAAAGTACATGGTCAGCTTGTTAAAATAACAATTTGAAACTTGGCACCTCCTATATATCAAAGCCGCTATGTGGCATAAAAAAAAAAACCCCAGAAGGAGTTGAATAACATACCACTTTTCCTTTCTCTTGTCTGGTACCCTTAATAGTTGCACAGTAATTCATTTGTAAGTAGGGGCTTCAGTTAACAAACCCAAAGGATGTTGCAAATGCATGGCTTTGGTTCATGGCCCTTCTGAGTGAAAAGTTTGGAAAGTTAATTAAAGAATTTTATTTTTCACTTTCTTTGGTTGCTGGTGTTTCTTTGTGTGAGTTTTCTACCCTGGCACTTTGGAAGACAGAAAGATGAAAATGTGTTATTTTGTTTATCTGATGGCTATCAATCATTATTTTAAAATATCTCAAGTTCTGTTCACCCACCCACCCACCCACTCATCTTATCTCAATATGGCAAACTAAAAATGAGATAGATGACAAATTGATGATATAGACGGATATAGATAGATAGATAGATAGATAGATAGATAGATAGATAGATAGATAGATAGATAGATAGATAGATAGATAGATACAGTGATGGGCTCCTACGGGTACAGTCAGGAACGCAGTACCGGTAGTAAAATTTGGAGCTCCATCTCAGAGCACCCAATTTGCACTGAAAGATGTTGAAACAAAATGCATAAGCCACACCCACAGTGTGGTAGTAAAAATGTTGGTAGCCCATCACTGGATAGATAGATAGACAGACAGACAGACAGATAGGCAGAAAGACAGACAGACAGACAGCAGCAGCAGCACTCATACACTTGCTTGCTTATTCACTTACATACTTGTCTGCCTGCCTGCCTGCCTGCCTGCCTGCCTGCCTGCCTGCCTGCCTGCCTGCCTGCCTGCCTGCCTGCCTGCCTGCCTGCCTGCCTGCCTGCCTGCCTGCCTGCCTGCCTGCCTATCTATCTATCTATCTATCTATCTATCTATCTATCTATCTATCTATCTATCTATCTATCTATCTATCTATCTATCTATCTATCTATCATCGATCTATCTATCATCTATCTGTCTGTCTGTCTGTCTGTCTGTCTGTCTGTCTGTCTGTCTGTCTGTCTGTCTGTCTGTCTACCTATCTAGCCACCCCGAGTCTTCGGAGAGGGGCAGCATACAAATCTAATAAATTGAATTGAAATCCTACCTACCTACCTAACCCACCCACCCACCCACCCACCCACCCACCCACCCACCCACCCACCCACCCACCCATCTATCTATCTATCTATCTATCTATCTATCTATCTATCTATCTATCTATCTATCTATCTATCCAAGCAGACTTAGGGCGGCCTACAACAACAAGATGATAATAATAATAATAATAATAATAATAATAATAATAATAATAACAACAACAACAACAACAACAACAAAAACAACAACAACAACAATAAAAATATTATTTTAAAACCCTAGTTTTAAACATTCATACATCATTCATTCAGTGTTACTGGGCAGAGTAGAGTATAATGCTCAATGGCCCCACAATATACTTGTCCACAATGCTTTACAGCCCTCTCTATGAAGTTTAGAGATGTAGCATATTGCCCCTAACAATCTGGGTCCTCATTTTGCCAACATCAGATAAGGATGGAAGGCTGAGTCAATCTTGAGCCAGTGAGATTCAAACTATCACCGTTCAGCAGAATTGATTTTCAGTGCTGCATTCTAACCAGTGTTCCACCAAGGCAGATAGATAGATAGATAGATAGATAGATAGATAGATAGATAGATAGATAGATAGATAGATAGATAGATAGATAGATAGATAGGCAGGCAGGCAGGCAGGCAGGCAGGCAGAGACAGACACACACACACACACACAGAGAGAGATCTGTCTGTCTGTCCGTCCGTCCGTCCGTCCGTCCATCCATCTATGTTAGCTTTTTTTCTTTCTTTTTCCTGTTTCATTTTGAAGTTATTTAAAAGGACAATATAGGATGTACTTCAAAAGAAGAACAGGACTTTGGGCTACAATGATGCTGTTGCTTGGTTACTTCTTTCAGCATTGTATCTCCGCTGTTCTCATTTTTTTTTCCCTATGACTCTGGGACTTTACATTTATTAATATTGAATCTATCAGTGTTACATGCAGTCCCCACAACTCTAATCTCTTTTGGTTGCTGTGCAGCCTGATTTCAATCCCTAGTGTATTTTAACAATTCTGTTGTCAGATGAAAATATTACCACAGTTGGGTTTATTCCAAAGACTCGTCCAGAAGAACAGCTATATAAATCAGATATATGGAATGTCAGGGGACTGAGGTTTATTTGGTTGGAAACTGAAAACAGGGGGAAAAAAGAAAGAATCTACATAAGATAAGACCATCATATAGAATGCCATTGTTTCACGATTCTTATCCATCCTGTGGGAAAAGCAGAGAGAGGAAAGATACCAAATAAAAACCCTCTGCTATATCAGAAAGAGGAGATATTAAAAGTGTGATTTCCTGCCTTGTCGTATGCATATTAGCGAACTCTTCTGAATATGTTGCAGTAAACACACAACACATTTAAAACACCTCTGCAACTTGCATAATTGAACGCTGCCAAACCATAACTCAGTTTGATAACTCAGCCAACTTTTTTCAAAACTTCCACTGCCTACTTTCAATACACACATACACAAGAGAGGGAGGGTGAGAGGGAGAGTGGAAGAAAAGGAGAGGGGGAAGGACAGAGAGGGCAGAAGGGAGGGTGGAAGAAAGAAAGAAAGAAAGAAAGAAAGAAGGATGGAAGGAAGGAAGGAAGGAAAGGAAGGAAGGAAGAAGAAAGAAAGAAAGAAAGAAAGAAAGAAAGAAAGAAAGAAAGAAAGAAAGAAAGAAAGAGAGAGAAGGGACAATTGAGGGAGAAAGAGAGGGAGAGAAGGAAGAAAGAGAGAGAGAGGGAGAGGGAGAAAGAGAGGCAGGAAGAAAGAGAAAGAGGGAGAAAGAGAGGGAGACACCAAGATATAGACAGTGAGTAATGCAAAGAAGACAATACCACCAGTAAAGGACTGCAAATAAAATTACTACCCCACTGTGGGTGTGGCTTATTTTGTGGGTGTGGCTTGCCAATCATGTGACCAGGTGGGAGTGGCTTGCCAATCATGTCACCAGGTGTGACTTAAAGGTCATGTGACTGGCTTAAAGGTGAGCAACTTGATGTTATTCACGTCAAGGGTTTGGGTTAGGGTGATGGTGCCTGCCCTCTCCTCACCTCAAAGAGATACAATTTCCCTTACTATTACTGAACATCCAAAATAAACTCTTTAATTCTATGTATACATGCCGTATGTGTACATACATATTACACACAGTCACACAAAAATATACATTATCTACTATTTAAACTGTATGTGTACATACACAGAGAGAGAGAGAGAGAGAGAATGAATGAAAGAAAGAAAGAAAAAGGAAGGAGGGAGGGAGGGAAAGAGGGAAAGAGGGAAAGAAGGAAAGAAGGAAAGAAGGAAAGAAGGAAAGAAGGAAAGAAGGAAAGAAGGAAAGAAGGAAAGAAGGAAAGAAGGAAAGAAGGAAAGAAGGAAAGAAGGAAAGAAGGAAAGAAGGAAAGAAGGAAATTAGCAATTAACACCCATCTTCTGATATTCAAAGGATCATTGTTGGCCTAACAGGGTGTGGAAATATTTTTTAAAACATTTACCATGGTCTAGTGTCGTGATAGTGAATCTATGGCACATGAGCCACAGGTGGCACCCGAAGCCATATCTGAGGACACTGCCCTATGCATTGCCCTATGTCAGCTGGCCAGAACCTCATTTACTGGGATAGGAAAAACATACCCAGAACCCAGAAGGGAAAAAAAGAAAAAAAATCATTTTTTTTTCTACTGGTTCTGTATACCTGACCAACATTTTTCTATTAGTTCTTCGTAGCTGACTGTCCCCTTAGGAGCCCATCATTGAATATCACCATACAATCACTATCAATATGCACCCTATGATATATTCATTCTGTTTCCCATGCATAAGAAATTCAACCCTTTTTACAGCTCATTGATAAGTCGGGAGCATTCATTTCATGAAACTGATCAAACCTACAAGGTGCCAATTAGCCATCCCCTGTCTTTGAGGGGTTGCTTATTTCCTTAATCTTTATTTCCCTTGCCTGGTGCACAGCCTCCCGAGCCCACCAAGGGTCTGCTAATTCTGCAGTACACAAATTTTTTTTTGCATCCTGTAATTAAGAATTGAAAACCTTGCTCTCCTGAAGATGTCCTAATATACAAAGCAGGCCCTGCTGTTTGCAACAAAGCTTGAAAGAAATACGTGTTGGTGTTGTTTTAAAAGTCGGGTAAAGCAGAGGAAAATGAAAAGTAGCTTCTGTTGTTTAAATAGATGGTGTGTGTTTGGAATGACAACCGTTTGTATCTCAGGCCCAACTGCTCAACTCGTTCATTTCAGCTGCTTTTCTTGAATAAAGCACTTACGGCTGGTGTAGTTTCAAGCCATTACTCACAGCAGGCACCTTAGAAACAATTTTTGATGGGCGAACCACAATTTGAATTCTTTGGGCCATGTTATCCTTGCTGGGCCTAAATGGGTCATGACTGTTAAATCAGAATTTTTGTTCTTCGGAGCCAACCTTACTGCATTTAAAACCAAATCCCTTCCAACTCGTCCCCTCCTCTTCCCTCGACAATGGCAACAGTCCTGCTATTTCCTGGCTTATTCCTTTTCCCAGCTTCCCTGCTGTTATTGCCTTGCTGAAAATCCATTTCGCGGAACCAGAAAAAAAAAAGCCACATTTTTTTTTAAAAAAAGGTGTAGGGGTGGGCAGAATGGAAACACTGAAAGGTTTTAAATTACAAAAAAAGGGGGAATAAGCCTCACAGGTCACTGTGATTTTCCATTCTGCACCTCAACATTATGTTTAAATAAATTGATGTAGGAAATATAAGCATTCGTAACGCCACATCGCGCTGAATACAAATGCCATTTTAGACCAGAGGCTGCCTTTGGAATAATGTATAAAGTATTAAAGATAAAGGAATTGGTTTGGCGCTTGCCATACTGACTTAGTTAAAAACAAAAACTTAAAAAAAAAACCACCCTCCACCGCCACAATAATCACACTTCAAGTGATGTAAGTAGTGCTTATGTACAATTAGACGTTCATTTTATCATTGTCTCTTGCTCCTCCTCAACGTAGAGAGAATTGCATTGATTCTTCTTTTGGTATGTTTGTATTCATTTATCAAAATATAAAATACAGAAGTACAAAGGGAAAAAAAGAAAATAAGTTAGGAAGAGGGAGGGAGAAAAGTATAGGATAAAAGGGAAAAGAAAAAGAAAGGAAAGTATTGACTTTTTAAACAGATTTGGAAGGGATCCTGCAGGTCATCTAGTCCAACCCCCTGGCTCTACCTAGGATTGAACTCACAACCTGTTTGTGAGGCAAGAGCTCAACCTCTGGGCCACAGTAGCTAGGTCCTGACTCCTTTGGGTGCATCAGAATATGGTGGTAATATAAAACCTCAACCTTTTACTTTTATATAATTATACATACTAGCCACTTCTATGACAACAAACCCCAAATCAAAGTTTCTTTTTTTCTACCACAGCCACAAAGTCCAAAAGTGGTTTCCAAGTAGAAGCAAAAATAGTTGTGTGTTTTTAGCTTTAATTAACAGCCAATTTAGACATCACTGCTAAGTCCATCAGCTTTTGTAACTCATCCATCCATTGTCAGAATCAAAGTATCCTTCCAGTTTTGTCCATAAATTATTCTAGCTGTTGTCAACATAAATAAACATCAGAGCCTAAAAAGCTTCTTGGATGAGAAACTAAACATTTAAGGGATAAACCCCCCACCAAAATGGAGTACTCATTTCCAATGACCTAAGGGCTAGAGCCCACTATAACAGCATTGCCAAAAAAGCATTAAGAATTGTAAACCTAATTTTACGTAGCTTCTTCTCTAGAAACACTGATTTATTAACCAGAGCATACAAAACATTTGTCAGACCTATTCTAGAATACAGCTCACCTGTATGGAATCCACACTGCATATCAGACATTAATACAATTGAAGGAGTCCAGAAATACTTCACAAGAAGAGTCCTTCACTCCTCCTCACGTAACAAATTACCCTACTCCTCCAGACTTCAAATACTACATCAAGAAAATTTACAACTACGTTGTCTCCGAACTGATTTAACTGTTGTTCATAAAATCATACATCATAATGTACTCCCTGTCAGTAACTTCTTCACCTTTAACAACAACAACACAAGAGCACGTAATAGATACAAACTGAATGTAAACCGCTCCAAACTTCACTGCAGAAAATACATTTCAGCAATAGAGTGGTCACCGCCTGGAATTCACTACCGGACGCTGTTGTTTCTTCCTCCAATCCCAAAATCTTCAGCCTTACATTATCTACAATTGACCTCTCCCCTTTTCTAAGAGGTCTGTAAGGGGCGTGCATAAGTGCACTTTTGTGCCTAATGTCCCTGTCCTACTGTCTTATTATCCTTTCTATTACTATGTTCTACTTATGTTATGTTATGTCAATATGTACTATAATACTATACTTGTTTGACAAACAAACAAACAAACAAACAAACACACACACACAAATACAGATAGATAGATAGATAGATAGATAGATAGATAGATAGATAGATAGATAGATAGATAGATAGATAGATAAATGTCCAGTTGCCTTTGAAAAGCACCTATGGGACTTGTCTTTGGTTATTATTTCACTGGTGGAAGAAAACAAAACCAGACCAAAGGACAGAGAAGGAGAAAATAAACGAGTACACAATTATTATAAATGGTTTTTGGACACCTGTGCCAAACATTTACATTCTGATGTAATGTAGGAACTAAAAATAGTGGGAAAATGAATAAGTTGAATATGTGGCATTGAACCCACTGATCCATATATATATTACTTCCTGTCTTAGATCATTATTTAGCTCAAAGGAAATAAATGAAACAATCAAGACACACCAATCAGTCAAATCAGATTTGACTCGTGAGTTGGCTTCTCGGTTGAGGTTGGGGATTTCTCTGTGTTTGTGTAAGCTTCTGAACCAATTCAGAGGCCTCCAAAATTAGATGAGACGCATTGATTTGGCTGTTGGACTAAAGAATCAATTTGATTTGGAGAATTGATCAAATCCCTTTTGAAATTAATTTCTGAACCTAGTTAAACACCCACTGTAAAGAGCGTTCAAGAACGTCCTATCTGAATGTTTGATGGTGTTGCAGCTATCGGCACAGGATGGAAGCTGTTCTGAGTGAAAACGCCTTCTGCAATTGATTAAAGCAAATTTGTCAATGCCAATGATGTTCTAGTGGTGCTTAAGTTGTTTTGGGATTGCACCCAAAGCACCTATTACTATTAGTACCACCTTGGGTGCAATCCCAAAACTGGTATTGTTGTTATTGTTGTTATTATTCATGCCCAGCCTTCTTAAGATCAGCTAGGTAAGCTTTTGTAAGCTGCTTAAAACCCACCTCTGCCGCCAGGCATGGGGGAATTGAGATATTCTTTCCCCCTAGGCCTTTACAATTTTATGCATGGTATATCTGTATGTATGTTTGGTTTTTATAATAATGGGTTTTTAACTGTTTTTAGTATTGGATTATTATTATATGCTGTTTTATTAGCTGCCCCCGAGTCTCCGGAGAGGGGCGGCATACAAATCCAATAGATAGATAGATAGATAGATAGATAGATAGATAGATAGATAGATAGATAGATAGATAGATAGATAGATAGATAGGTAGGTAGGTAGGTAGGTAGGTAGATGGGTAGATGGGTAGATGGGTAGATGGGTAGATGGGTAGATGGGTAGATGGGTAGATGGGTAGATGGGTAGATGGGTAGATGGGTAAATGGGTAGATGGGTAGATGGGTAGATGGGTAGATGGGTAGATGGGTAGATGGGTAGATGGGTAGATGGGTAGATGGGTAGATGGGTAGATGGGTAGATGGGTAGGTAAGTAGGTAAGTAGGTAAGTAGGTAAGTAGGTAAGTAGGTAAGTAAGTAAGTAAGTAAGTAAGTAAGTAAGTAAGTAAGTAAGTAAGTAAATAAGTAAGTAAGTAAGTAAATAAGTAAGTACTGCCACCTGCTTTGATTTGATTTCTTTATGTCTCCACGAAGTTTTATTTTATCTGGAACCATCTCTGTGTCCTTACAAGAATAAATAAAAAAAGTTGGTAATATCCTGTTCTTCGATAGAGAGTTCAAGCTGTTTGCCACTGAAGGATTGATTAGATCTGTATCCAATAAGTTGTAATCATCAGTGGATTTTCATGAATCTTGTTATCTGCATTTCTGCTGCCTCTCATATTGAGTATCCAGAATGTGTTTTGAGCGTCTGCCATTGATATGAAACAGAAAAGCAGGAAACACATATTGCATTAAAAGTGTTTCTGGATATTACAGGAAGAAAGTGGAAATATTCCATGAAGAGGCTTGACAGAAAACAAGGTTACCTGTAAGACATCCCTTGGTTTCCTAGAAGGTGGGGGAAAATATCAACCAAATTGCATTTTTCAATTTAGCTCATTATAAAAATCTGGTCAGACTTTTTTTTCCCCTCATCCTTAATTACATCCCAGTCTGTTGAAGTTTTATTGACTAAATCTTTTATTTATTTTATTTATTTATTTATTTTGTCCAATACACAATGAGGGTTTTAGTGGGTATATATCTATATACACATAGTAAAATACATGATGAAGGTTATAGAGGAGATACTCATAGTAAAATATATCTAAGAAATAATAGAAAAGAAGATATAGTAATAGAACATATCAATGAAAGAATAGAAGAGGAGATATAGGAATAGAAGAAAGGTATAAGAGATATAGGAGAGCAATAGGACAGGGGACGGAAGGCACTCTAGTGCACTTGTACTCAGCCCTTACTGACCTCTTAGGAATCTGGATAGGTCAACCGTAGATAATCTAAGGGTAAAGTGTTGGGGGTTTGGGGATGACACTATGGAGTCCGGTAATGAGTTCCACGCTTCGACAACTCAGTTACTGAAGTCATATTTTTTACAGTCAAGTTTGGAGCGGTTAATATTAAGTTTAAATCTGTTGTGTGCTCTTGTGTTGTTGTGGTTGAAGCTGAAGTAGTCGCCGACAGGCAGGACGTTGCAGCATATGATCTTGTTGGCAATATTTAGATCTTGTTTAAGGCGTCTTAGTTCTAAACTTTCTAGGCCCAGGATTGAAAGTCTAGTCTCGTAGGGTATTCTATTTCGAGTGGAGGAGTGAAGGGCTCTTCTGGTGAAGTATCTTTGGACATTTTCAAGGGTGTTAATGTCTGAGATGCGATATAGGTTCCAAACAGATGAGCTGTATTCGAGGATGGGTCTGGCAAAAGTTCTGTAAGCTCTGGTAAGTCTTAAGTCTGTTTTTCTGTTATTTTTCACTGATACCTATATTTGGTTATTAATCAGCCTCTAAACATTTTGTCATGTTGCTTACCCTTTCCCGACTACTATAAAAACATAAGCATTATTATCAGGAGTTTAAAGATATGTGTCAAGCTGCTAAAAATGTACCCAAGAAAGCAAATAATGCACATTTGTTGTTTACTTTGGATGTGGAAGGTGCTCCAAACACCACCTTGTAGAAACAAACCAAGGACAATTTACCTTGGGCCAAAAAGGTAACCAATTTTGCCCTAGTTAAAGAAAAAAAATCTATAACCTGCAAAAAAATGGACACCTAAGTACAGTGTTGAAGTGTGCTTATGCTATTGCAGTTATTATTGCTTCTCAACTTGCCAAAGAACCAGGTGGGAGGAAAGGGTGAGATGGAATACAGGCTCCAGACTTCAAGAAGATGAGCCATGAGAGCCAAGGACATATTGGCAGATGTTTGCCAAGACTATAGACTTTTCTCAAAGCAATACAATCACATTCAATTGGACAATGTGACTTGCATTGATAGAGCAGAGGGGAAAATCTAGAGTGCAATTATTTATGCAGCAATTCATTAGAGCTGGTTTTGCTTTCATCAGTACCAAAATTATGTACTCAACAAAGTTTTGCATTCAGACATCGGGAGATCTCGAGGGTGCTTGCTTTGCTTGTGTCAGTCATAATGTTGACATATGGTTGGTAAACCCTGAAATGCTATTTAGTTTAGGATTTTTTTTTTAAAATGTGCATTTAACTTGAAAAATATAAGTACTTTTGAATTTCATAAATCTTAGAAGAAGGGCTAAGAATAAATATACCGCTCTTCTACTCAAACTTGTACGCCCAGGTACAGAAAGGATATTTATTTATTTATTTATTTATTCATTCATTCGTTCGTTCGTTCGTTCGTTCGTTCGTTTATTTATTTGTTTGTTTATTTATTTATATTTGTGTGCCGCCCCTCTCCGCAGACTCGGGGTGGCTCACAACAGTGATAAAAATAGTATACAATGACAAATCTAATATTAAAAGTCTATAATAATAAATCTAACATTAAAAGTCTAAAAACCCCATTGTTTAATAATCATACATGCAACATACCATATATAAAACTACATAGGCAAGGGGAGATATCTCAGTTCCCCCATGCCTGACGGCAGAGGTGGGTTTTAAGGAGTTTATGAAAGGCAAGGAGGGTGATGGCAATCCTAATCTCTGGGGGGAGCTGGTTCTAGAGGGTTGGGGCCGCCACAGAGAAGGCTCTTCCCCTGGGTCCCGCCAGCCAACATTGTTTAGTCGATGGGACCCGGAGAAGGCCAACTCTGTGGGACCTAACCAGCCGCTGGGATTCGTGCGGCAGAAGGCGGTCTCGCAGATATTCTGGTCCAGTGCCATGAAGGGCTTTATAGGTCTATGTTTCTATAACCAACACTTTGAATTGTGACCGGAAACTGATCGGCAACCAATGCAGACTGCGGAGTGTTGGTGTAACATGGGCATACCTAGGGACATTAATAATGTACCTGAGAATATATAAATCAAATAATACATCAAATATAGGTAAATATGTTTACAACAGATTGGAACATGGTATGTCTTGTTAAGATGAAGAGGGATGTCTCGTTGACTTTATATAGATTTAGCAGTTAAGCAGGGTAACCCCGGTTGGTTGGGATTCTTTCATGTAATTCTAGTGCTACAGAGGTCACAGGTAGGTTTTAAAAAGTTTTAACAGCAATAATGCCACTTTTGTATTGTTTCCAAGAAAACTACATGTCTGCATTCATAAGGCCCCTGAAATCCATACTCAAATGAGACTCCACTTTATTATCGCATATCTTTTCTGAAACACAATAGTTAATTAGTTGTTTGATTATGATAATCAGGGAAAACTAATCACTGCAGTCTTGATGAAAATCCAGTGATTATCCCAGGGGGGCTTTGGTTCAGAAAAATGTTGACAGACCAGTCCCTTGCGGGGAGGAAAAAAATCCACACTAAAGACAGTTAAATGTTTCCAAAATAAGGTGCACAATAAGATGCACAATTTTTATTTTTATTTTTTTAAAATTTAAAGAAGTCTTTTTCACCTTGTGCTCTTTGGAAAAAAGGAGATTCTTATCAAGATGGAAAGCAAAAATAGCAATGATTAGCATTAACTATCTGTTTGCTTAAGGCAGAAATGTTTTGCTATTCATATCTTTTCTTCATTTCAGGGTTGAAACGTACTAACCTTTGAAGGGTTTGGAATATTGGAAGACCAGATGATTGTATGGATATCAAGCCATAAACCCAATGATATATTATTATTATTATTATTATTATTATTATTATTATTAATTGGATTCTAAGAAATACAGTGGTACCTCTACTTACAAACTTAAAGTTTGTAAGAAGAAGCATTTTTTCCCATATGAATCAATGTAAAAACAAATAATGCGTGCCATTGGGGAAACCACAGGGAGGATGGAGGCCCTGTTTCCTCCCAGGAGATTCCTAGAGAGGCCCTATGGAGGCTTCTCCCTGCCTTTTCCGGCCCTGTTTCCTCCCAGGAAATTCCTAGAGAGGCCCCATGGAGGCTTCTCCCAGCCTTTTCCGGTTACAGTTTTGGAGGCTTGGGTTTGTAAGTGGAAAATGGTTCTTGAGAAGAGGGAAAAAAATCTTAAGCACCCAATTCTTATCTAGAAAGGTTTGTAAGTAGAGGTGTTCTTAGGTAGAGGTACCACTGTACGGAACAGCAGGAAAGTAAATAATAATGATAATAGATACCTCTAACACCATCAGACATCAACATCTGCCTATCTCAAGTCCTTGGGAAGGACTCACTAAGTGGATAAAATGCCAAATCCAGACTGAACATCTGGTTGACTGTGCGGTGAACCATAACAGTCAATTGCAAAAGGCAGCTTGGCTCAGAATGGCCTACATCCAGTGAAAATACCTTTAACACCCTCAAACATCCACATCTGTCTATCCCAAGCCCTTGGCAAGGATTTGCTAAGTGGATGAAAATTCAAAATCCCAACTGAACATCTGTCTGACTGCGCAATGAACCAAAAACAACAACAACACAATAAAAGTCGTGATAGGATCACATGTTAACAATGCTTTTACTCTGTGAATCATCCAATAATGGGCGTCTCCTAGGACCATTACAGAGGGAAAGAATAATTCTGGCATTTCCCACAAAGCAACAGCTTTGTCAACAACTACAGATTCTTTCTCAGATGCCTAATTTTGTAATGTCTCGTTTCTGTTTTGTTTTTTTTATTTGGGTTGGATTCAATTTCCAAGTGTGGCTGAAAAAAAATCACACATTTTTGCTTGAAAATGCCCAATTACTTTGGCTTGCTGGAACACAGCCTAATGATTCTCCAATGCGTCTTTCCAGTGCTGGTGTTTATTGAAGACGGTGCAAACCTTAGTCTAGATCAGTGATGGCGAACGTTTTTTTTTCCTTGGGTGCCGAAAGAGTGTTCACACATGCCATAATTCAATGCCTGGGGAGGGCAAAAACAGCTTCACCCACTCCCCCAGAAGCCCTCTAGAGCTGGAAACAGCCTCTTTCCCAACTTCTGGTGGGCCCAGTAGGCTCATGTCTCACCCTCCCCAGCTGCAAAGGCTTCCCTGGAGCCAGGGGAGGATAAAAATGTTCTCCCCCATCCCCCCTGGGGCTCTCTGGAGGCCAAAAATGCCTCCCCAGAGCCTCTGTGCAAACAAAAAATCAGTTGGTCGGCACACACATGCACATTGCAGCTGAGCTAGGGCAATGGTTCATGCGCTAGTAGATGTATCACCTGTGGCACCTGTGCCATAGATTCGCCATCACTGGTATAGGTAGTCTTCAACTTACAACCACAATTTTTCAAATATATATAACCATTCCCTGGTACAGAGCTGAAGGGATTGGATACTGTAGCCTAGAGGATAATTCTCTGCCTTACAAGGCAAAGGTTGCAGGTTCAAGTCCCAGTGGGTATGGCTAGCTGATGAGGCCAAAATAAGGCCGAAATAGATCTATCCTAGTCTCCCTTAATTTTCAAATTCAGCTTAAACATGTGACACATACAGATAGAATTGTCGGCTATCAATAAAAAATTAACTGCCTTGGAAATGGCCCTGGATTGGGCCGAGAGGCAAATAAGGAGCTGTGATGTTCCTTCAATATACCAGGGTGATTCGACACAAAATGTAACCCTTCCCTGGTACAGAGCTGAAGGGATTGGATACTGTAGCCTAGAGGATAATTCTCTGCCTTACAAGGCAAAGGTTGCAGGTTCAAGTCCCAGTGGGTATGGCTAGCTGATGAGGCCAAAATAAGGCCGAAATAGATCTATCCTAGTCTCCCTTAATTTTCAAATTCAGCTTAAACATGTGACATATATATATATGTGTGTGTGTGTGTGTGTGTGTGTGTGTGTAGATTGTTCTGAGTTCGGGTTTTGCCCTGTGTAATATTTCGCATGTCTATGCGACGTTTCGGTGAAATCACATTCACCATCATCAGGCTGAAGTTTCAAGCTTCGTGCTGTTGTAAAATGGAATATATATATTCGTAGATTTTCACGGGTACAGGTATGGCGGTCTTGGTATATTCGGGTTTCTTCCCGTGTAGGATTTGGAAATTTCTGGCGACGTTTCGATGAGGTCCCAGTCATCATCTTCAGGCTGGTGTTTCTGTTTCTGTTTCTGTTTCTGTCCTTGTTCTAAGGCGAACACTGCGAGACCTAAGCTGCCTTCCTTCTATAAATAGAAACACCAGCCTGAAGATGATGAGTGGGACCTCATCGAAATGTCGCCAGAAATTTCCAAATCCTACACAGGAAGAAACCCGAATATACCAAGACCGTCATATATATATATATATATATATATATATATATATATATATATATATATATATATATATGTGTGTGTGTGTGTGTGTGTGTGTGTGTGTGTGTGTGTGTGTGTGTGTTTTTATGTCGGATCACCCTGGTATATTTGAAGGAACGTCACAGCTCCTTTTTGCCTCTAGGCCCAACCCAGGGCCACTTCAAGGCAGTTAATTTATTTATAGGCGACAACTATATTCTGTATGGTCAATTTTTTTTATTATTTTTTTTAGCTGGATATCACATATATCACATATTTTTGCTGAATTTTTAAAATTAAGGGATATTAGGATAGCACTATTTCAGCCTTGTTCTGGCCTCATCAGCTAGCCATACCCTTACCGGGATTTGATCCGGCAGCTTCTGCCTTGTAAGGCAAAGAATTAACCTCTAGGCCACCAGATCTGATCCCTTCAGCTTTGTACCAGGGAGAGGCTATATGTTCTTTCTGTTGGATCACCCTGGTATATTGAATATATATATGGTGGAGAATATATATATTATCCACAATAAAATAATAATAATAATGAATAATAATTTATTAGATATGTATGCCGCCCCTCTCCAAAGACTTGGGGTGGCTCACAACATAACGACAATACAGCACAGTACAAATCTAATATTTTTTTTAAAATTAAAAAACTAATTTAATATACATTATCATAAAAACATCTACTACATAGTCATACACACTCAATCCAACTAGCCATAATACAGGAGACAGAAAAATGGGGGGTGGGGGCATTAGTTTCCCCATGCCTGGCGACATAGGTGAGTCTTCAGCATTTTGCAGAAGGTGAAGAGGGTAGGGAAAGTTCGAATCTCCAGAGGGAGTTGATTCCAGATGCCCGGCGCCACCACAGAGAAGGCTCTTTGCCTGGGTATGTAGATAGTGCCAAAATAATGCCAAAAAAAAAATCAATTTTGTTTTTTTAAAGCCAAAACAATATGGCGACCGCATTCACAGTGCTGGAAACTCGGCTTCTGTGCATGCTCAGAAGAAGGAAAAAATTTCCAAAAAAAGGAAAAATAAATAATATAAAATAAAATAAAATTCAATAGAATAGAATAGAATAGAATGGAATGGAATGGAATAGAATAATAAAGTAAAATAAAATAAAATAAAATAAAATTCAATAGAATAGAATAGAATAGAATAGAATAGAATAGAATAGAATAGAATAATAAAGTAAAATAAAATAAAATTCAATAAAATAGAATAGAATAATAAAGTAAAATAAAATAAAATTCAATAGAATAGAAGAGAAGAGAATAATAAAGTAAAATAAAATAAAATAAAATTCAATAGAATAGAATAGAATAGAATAATAAAGTAAAATAAAATAAAATAAAATTCAATAGAATAGAATAGAATAGAATAATAAAGTAAAATAAAATAAAATTCAATAGAATAGAATAGAAGAGAATAATAAAGTAAAATAAAATAAAATAAAATTCAACAAAATAGAAGAGAATAGAAGAGAATAAAATATAAAATAAAATAAAAATGTCAGTGATGTCACCAGTGGATCTCTACCAGTTCGGATGAACTGGTCTGAACCGAGAGGAACCCACCGCTGCCCGGGGCCACTTTCCTGATATGTTTTGCTTTATTTTCCTGTTACAAGCAGCTGCCAGACTTTGTGACTATCAAACCTGGCAGTTGAAAACTTTTTTTTCCCTCCCATATCTGCCAGAGGCAGATGATTGGAAATATGCAAATCGCTTCCAAAACATTAACTGTCATGTTCCCAAACGGGCTGCGGAGGAAGAAATGACATTGCCCGCTTCCCTCTGCAACACAAAAAGTCATTTTCCTGGTCTGCTCTGTTGAAGCATAATTAGAACACAAGAGGCCACAGATGTCATTGGTTTTGCTTTCTTCTGTAACTGTGGCTCTCAAGTTCCATGTTCCATTGATTTGTAACTGTCAAGCAAAAAAAGAGTCTTTTCCTTGGCTGGTTATTTTTCAATCCCAAAAAGCTACATATGTATTTAAAACATCACTATGTAGGAAATCACTATGTAGGAAAATACATTTTCACATGTCCCAAAGGTTCTTTGGGGACTTTCTGGGGTTTTTTTCCCTCTAAAGATGTTTCTCTTCTCATTGAAGAAGTTTCTTCAGCTCTGATTGGATGGTGGGGAATGGAAGGATTTATATTCCTTGCAGACAGCTGGTCATTTGTATGATTTTAGAAAGTCATTGAGTCACTTGAAAGTATCTCTCTGTCGTTAGGGTTACTTAATTAAGTAGTGCAAATGGGTGTGGATCCTTCTTAGAACTGTCGAAAGGACTATGTTGTAAACTGGAGATAGATGATGTTGTATCCGTCCCCTTCTGTTGAGAGAGGAATGTTCAATTTTGAAATGTTTGACCCCTCTTCCAAACCAACAGTCCTCTCTGTCCAAAATGTGGACTTTGCTGTCTTCAGAAGAGTGGCCTTTGTCTTTTAAATGCAGATGGACTACTGAATCTTGACACAGATAAAGCTTCCAGTGGCCTCAGGGGTGTCAAACCCATGGGCCAGCTGCATCACACACTGGCCACACCCAATTTTGGTTTAGGAAGAGGGGGAAGTTGCTACACATCACATGATGACAATGTGTCATCATGAGTTTGATGCCCCTGCTCTAAAAGAATGCAAATGGCCAACTGTCTGCAAAGGAGTATAAATCCTTCCATTCCACACCATCCAGCCAGAACTGAAGACACTTCTTGGATAAGGAATGAAATATCCTCACAGGAAAACTAGAAAATCTAGTTGCCTCTTGAAAAATAGAATAGAGTAGAGTAGAGTAGAGCAGAGTAGAGTAGAGTAGAGTAGAATAGAATATGCACCAAGACAAATTCCTTGTGTTTCCAATCATATCCATCCCTCTAGGCCACCAGACCTGATCCGTTCAGGGTGATCCAACATAAAAAACATATAGCCCCTCCCTGGTACAGAGCTGAAGGGATCAGGTCTAGTGGCCTAGAGGTTAATTCTCTGCCTTACAAGGCAGATGCTGCCTGATATATATTTCTCTTATGTAAAACACACATTCCAAACTTTTTGAAGGATGCAATGGCTTTCATGGTTTGAGATAGACAGTTTCATCCATACAGCGTGGGCACTTGCGCATACGTGATAGTGCATGCAAATGCTCTCCTGGCACCTGAAGAATAAAAGGTTTGCCATCACTGGACTAGGTATTTCTCTTTTCCGCGATAGAGAAAAAACACACTTCTATCAGCTGCCGACAACAGAGACCAAACTGCTTCCGTTATAGGGACGTGCAAAACATTTGAAAAGGGTGCTTCGTTGTGCTGTATGGATGAAACCCTCTTTCTCAAACCATGAAAGCCATTGCATCCTTCAAAAAGGTGGGAGTGTGTGTGTGTGTGTGTGTGTGTGTGTGTGTGTGTGTGTGCGGTGGTGTGTGTGCAAGCAAATAGATGCAGCACAAGATATCAAAGTCAGAGGTGGAATGCTCTCGGTTTGCTCGTGCCTGTGGGTCATCAGAGAGCTGGTGGCGGAAGGAGCGCGAGGCTCCGCCCAATTTCCCGGATGCCACCATTTGGGTTCTTTTACCCTCTGCGCATGTGCAAAGCATTCTGGGCAGGTGGGCGGAGCCTCATGCTCCCTTCCCGACTGATGACCCACAGGCACGAGCGAATCGGGAACATTCCACCCCTGATTTGAAGCATCATATCTAAGCACCCTGAATCCTATTTAATACGTCGGAAGAACACCCAAGAGGACAGGTAATGGCAAGAACAGGTTTATTGAAACCGGGTGGCGAAAACTCAGCCAAAACACCACTTGACAGGTTATTTATACTAACAGCTTGGTGACAGAACAACCAATCATGTAACATAGAAACATAGGAGACTGATAGCAGAAAAAGACCTCATGGTCCATCTAGTCTGCCCTTATACTATTTCCTGTGTTTTATCTTAGGATGGATATATGTTTATCCCAGGCATGTTTAAATTCAGTTACTGTGGATTTACCAACCACGTCTGCTGGAAGTTTGTTCCAAGGATCTACTACTCTTTCAGTGAAATAACATTTCCTCACGTTGCTTTTGATCTTTCCCCCAACTAACTTCAGATTGTGTCCCCTTGTTCTTGTGTTCACTTTCCTATTAAACACACTTCCCTCCTGGACCTTATTTAACCCTTTCACATATTTAAATGTTTCGATCATGTCCCCCCTTTTCCTTCTGTCCTCCAGACTATACAGATTGAGTTCATGAAGTCTTTCCTGATACGTTTTATGCTTAAGACCTTCCACCATTCTTGTAGCCCGTCTTTGGGTGTTGGATGAAGGTGGTGCCGTGGATATTGCCTACCTGGACTTCAGCAAAGCCTTTGATACGGTTCCACATAAAGAGCTGATAGATAAATTAGTGAAGATTGGACTTAATCCCTGGATAGTTCAATGGATTTGCAGCTGGCTGAAGCGTAGACATCAGAGAGTTATTGTTAACGGCGAGTATTTTGAGCAGAGACAGGTTACAAGCGGTGTGCCACAAGGGTCTGTTCTGGGTCCTATTCTTTTTAATATGTTTGTGAGTGACATAGGGGAAGGTTTGGTAGGGAAGGTTTGCCTATTTGCCGATGACTCTAAAGTGTGCAATAGGGTTGATATTCCTGGAGGCGTCTGTAATATGGTAAATGATTTAGCTTTACTAGATAAATGGTCAAAGCAATGGAAACTGCAGTTTAATGTTTCCAAATGTAAAATAATGCACTTGGGGAAAAGGAATCCTCAATCTGAGTATTGTATCGGCAGTTCTGTGTTAGAAAATACTTCAGAAGAAAAGGATTTAGGGGTAGTGATTTCTGACAGTCTCAAAATGGGTGAACAGTGCAGTCAGGCGGTAGGGAAAGCAAGTAGGATGCTTGGCTGCATAGCTAGAGGTATAACAAGCAGGAAGAGGGAGATTGTGATCCCCGTATATAGAATGCTGGTGAGAGCACATTTGGAATACTGTGTTCAGTTCTGGAGACCTCACCTACAAAAAGATATTGACAAAATTGAACGGGTCCAAAGACGGGCTACAAGAATGGTGGAAGGTCTTAAGCATAAAACGTATCAGGAAAGACTTCATGAACTCAATCTGTATAGTCTGGAGGACAGAAGGAAAAGGGGGGACATGATCGAAACATTTAAATATATTAAAGGGTTAAATAAGGTCCAGGAGGGAAGTGTTTTTAATAGGAAAGTGAACACAAGAACAAGGGGACACAATCTGAAGTTAGTTGGGGGAAAGATCAAAAGCAACATGAGAAAATATTGTTTTACTGAAAGAGTAGTAGATGCTTGGAACAAACTTCCAGCAGACGTGGTTGGTAAATCCACAGTAACCGAATTTAAACATGCCTGGGATAAACATATATCCATCCTAAGATAAAATACAGAAAATAGTATAAGGGCAGACTAGATGGACCATGAGGTCTTTTTCTGCCATCAGACTTCTATGTTTCTATGTTTCTATGGACCCGTTCAATTTTGTCAATATCTTTTTGTAGGTGAGGTCTCCAGAACTGAACACAGTATTCCAAATGTGTAACAATAACATGTCTGCCAAAACTAGGCTTCCCAACAACAACCAATGGCTTAAGGGGAGAGGTTTACCCAATCAGATCCTACGAGGATACATCACACTATTGAAATAAATTCTTAAAAAACAAGAGTGGGGGGGACGGCCACTGCAAAGCCCCACATAATAAATTAAATGTGGAAACAAACATTCCGTCTTTTCCGTAGAAGATGTCTTGAGCTCCCCAAATTTACTCTATTTTCTCTTGTAGGGGGAAAAAAAACGTTGGTAGATAAACACTGCCACATGCTCATGCTTGGAAAGTTTTGAATGTAATTGACTGTCAGTGATATGATGATTTATAAAGCAATCTGCTCCTTCGTCTGCTGCTGGAGAGAACTCTAATTTGCTTCTATTGTATTAGATATTATGAACTTGACAATCATGCACGATTTTCCAGTTGGGTTTTCCTTCAGGTTAATGGGACAAATAAAAGCGGCGTTCCATTCTTTTCTAATCCGGGTCCAAAAATCAAGTGGGTCACAAACATATATGTACATCCCCCCCCCCGAATTTCTAGAAACATTTAGTTTCATGAGAAAAATAGCACGTAGCCGATGCAGCTTTTAATATTGCAGATCTCAGCTGTTCTAGAGGGTGGGAGTTATCTATGTTAGCAGCAGCCAAAAAAGCCAACACAATCCTAAGCTGCATCAACAGGGGAATACACTCCAAGACCAGGGAAGTCTTAATACCACTCTACTACGCCCTGGTCAGACCACACCTGGAGTACTGTGTTCAGTTCTGGTCACCACACTTCAAAAAAGACATTGAAACTCTGGAGAAGGTGCAGAAAAGAGCAACCAAAATGACCAGGGGTCTAGAAACCAAGACTTACGAAGAGAGACTGCGGGAACTGGGCATGGACAGCCTAGAGAAAAGGAGGGCCAGAGCAGACATGATAGCAGTCTACAGGTATACGAGGGGTTGCCACAGAGAAGAGGGGATCACTTTATTCTCCAGGGCACCGGAGGGCCGGAGGAGGAACAACGGCTGGAAGCTGACCAAGGAGAGATTCAACCTGGAAATAAGGAAGAACTTCCTGACGGTCAGAACGATCAACCAGTGGAACAACCTACCAGTGGACGTTGTGAACTCCAATACTCTGGACATTTTTAAGAGGAAATTGGACTGCCATTTGGCTAGGATGCTAGAGGGTTAAATAAATAAATAAATAAATAAATAAATAAATAAATAAATAAATAAATAAATAAATAAATAAATAAATAAATAAATAAATAAATAAATAAATAAATAAATAAATAAATAAATAAATAAATAAATAAATAAATAAATAAACAAACAAACAAACAAACAAACAAACAAACAAACAAACAAACAAACAAATAAATAAATAAATAAATAAATAAATAAATAAATAAATAAATAAATAAATAAATAAATAAATAAATAAATAAATAAATAAATAAATAAATAAATAAAAGAACTAACTAATTAACGTTGTAGATATCCTATACCAGAGGTGTCAAACTTGATTTCATTGAATACCACATCAGGGTTGTGTTTGATCTCGGTGTGTGTGGCCAGGGAGGGCCATCTTGATGTCAATCATGTTGGGAGGGGGCACCTGTGGCAGCCTGAATGCTCAGCCAGCAAAAATGGGCTCCCAAGTTCCATTTCTGGCCACAACTGCCTCCTGCAGTCCTCTGCCAGTGAAAATGAAGCTCGGTGGATCCACATGTGCCCCCTGAGTGCCAATTTCACTGGCAAAGGGCTGCAAGATACCATTGTAACTAAAAAAAGAAGCTGGGAGGCTGGCACATGGCCTTCCAAAGGGGCCAGTCCTTTGCAGTTAGTAAGGCAGCCCCATGGGCCAGATCTAAGCACCCCATGGGCCACAAGCTTTGAGTTTGACACTTCTGTCCTAGATTCTAGATCAGGAGTAGACAACGTTGGATCTTCTATAATATGTGGTCTTCAACTCCCAGAATTCCTGTGCTACCATGATGGACTTAGGAATTCTGGGAGTTGAAGTCCATAGAAGAGCCAACGTTGCATACCCCTGTTCTAGATTCTATAAAGAATAAAAAGGATGTCCATTTGGTTTAACAAACAGATACATTTCTTTGTGGGAATTCCGAGTGGAACCGATACCAACTGTACTCTTAAGCCTTCAATGTACAGGTAGCCCTCACCTTACAGCAGTTCATTTAGTGAACGTCTAAAGTTACAGCAGCACTTGAAAAAAAGGAAATTACGACCATTTTTCAGTTACAAGCTTTGCAACATCTCCATGATCACATGATGAAAAAAATTAGATGCTTGGCAACTGGTTCATATTTATGACGGTTGCTGGGTTCTCAAGAACAAGTGATCACATTTCGTGACCTTCTGAGAAGCAAATTCAATGGGGAAGCTAGATTCACTTACCAGCGAGGTTACTAACTTATCAACAGCAGAGATTCGCTCAACAACGAAGATAAGAAAAGTCGTAAAATGGGCCGAAACTCACTTAACAAATGTCTCACTTAACAGCAGGAACTTTGGACCTGCACATTGAGGATTACCTGTATGCTTAAACTTTAATTTTGTTGCACTGCAAGCTATAAAACAAAACCGTGAAGTGTTGTACCTCATGATTCTTGACAAACTTATTTTTCTTTTATGTACATTGAGAGCATATGCAACAAAGACAAATTCCTTCTATGTCCAATCACACTTGGCCAATAAAGAATTCTATTCTATTCTATTCTATTCTATTCTATTCTACTCTACTCTACTCTACTCTACAATACTCTACAATACTCTACAATACTCTACTCTATTCTATTCTATTCTACTCTATTCTACTCTACTCCACTCCAGTTTATTTTATGAGTATTACCCACAAGATCATATGCTGCAACGTCCTACCAGTCAATGACTACTTCAGCTTCAACCGCAATAACACAAGAGCACGCAACAGATTCAAACTTAATATGAACCGCTCCAAACTTGACTGTAAAAAATATGATTTCAATAATTTAGTTATCGAAGTGTGGAACTCATTACCAGACTCAATTGTGTCAACCCCTAACCCCCAACACTTCTCCCTTAGACTCTCCACGATTGACCTCTCCAGATTCCTAAGAGGCCAGTAAGGGGCGTACATAAGTGCACTGGTGTGCCTTTCGTCCCCTGTCCAATTGTCTTTCCTTTCTTCCTATCTTATATATTCTCTTCCTTTCATATATCCTCTCCTCTAAGTTCACTTTCACCCTCTTTTATATTAGCACATGTCTATTTTTCTTCCTATGTATTTGTGTATTGGACAAATGAATAAATGAATCAATAAATAAAAATAAAAATATTTTAATCTACTATACTCTTCTGCTATTCCATTCCATTCCATTCTACTCTACAGTCATTACAGTATTTATAGCAACAGCAGCAAAGATGGACTTTTCCTCCACTTTGTGCAATAACCGGAGATTAAACACACAGTTCTAATACCACTGCATGGTTGCCAGAGAAGGTAGCTGGAAGTTTTCTTCCTGTCCACCACGCTTCACTTTCTAGCAATTCACAACTTGCCAATTCATTCTTATCACTTCAGTGCACGGGGGGATTTAGCAGCGTTTGTCGTTAACTTCAGCTACTATCTTGGCAGCTGCGTAAGAAAAAAATGTGTTTTGTATTACTCTCCTGCTTAGATTTTAAGGAAAGAAAAGGTGTCGCGAACAACCCGAGCCACAAAGACATATATACAATGCAGTGCAGTGATTATGGTGCAGGAGCTACACATTGCTTGCAATGCAAAAATGCTCTTTTTCCCCTGAGAGCTTGCAGGCTCCTCCGAAGACTATAATCCAGCTGTTCTTCTAATGTCGTCAAAGAAGGAGAAGTAGACTATTCTGCTATTTCGTGGGGTTTTTTTCCTTCTTCTTTTTCTCAAGCAAAAGATACCAGACTCACTCTTCGCTTCCTTTGCTCTGTGGGAGCCATATTTAGACTAAGGATTACCTTGAACAGGTTTCAGCAGATTAAGAAAACTATAAAAGACAGCTCTACTCATAAAGGAAACAGTAGGCAGTGATAGGAATGGCAGATACAAACCGAAACATCAGCAATAAAGAGCATATATTTAAACCAGCATGAGTTACAATCCTTTCGGCAGCTCTAATTTGCTCATGCAAATCCTTGGGCGCAAAAACAACCTCTCACCCTCTCTGTCCTATGAATTCTTACGAATTTCAAAAATGAAGCCTTGCTTGCTTGCTGGTTGTTGTTGTTTACAGTGATTAGCGCTGAAAATTAATGCCTTGGTCACAAGTTAAAAAACAATACCTATGTTGGCTATCACCCTAACTGAGGGTGGTTCAGAAGGGTCGCAAAAGAAATCTGAAACATTAAAGTTGAGATCAATGAAGCCTTGCTTGCTTGTTTGTTGTTGTTTACAGTGATTATTTATTTATTTATTTTTATTTATTCATTTGTCCAATACACAAATACATAGGAAGAAAAATAGACATGTGGTAATATATATAAGGGTGAAAGTGAACTTAGAGGAGAGGATGCATGAAAGAAAGAAAATATATATGATAGGTGAGAGAAAGGAAAGACAATTGGACAGGGGACGAAAGGCACACCAGTCCACTTATGTACGCCCCTTACTGGCCTCTTAGGAACCTGGAGAGGTCAATCGTGGAGAGTCTAAGGGAGAAATGTTGGGGGTTAGGGGTTGACACAATTGAGTCCGGCAATGAATTCCACGCTTCGATAACTCAATTGTTGAAATCATATTTTTTACAGTCAAGTTTGGAGCGGTTTGTATTAAGTTTGAATCTGTTGCGTGCTCTTGTGTTGTTGCGGTTGAAGCTGAAGTAGTCATTGACCAGTAGGACGTTGCAGCATATGATGTTGTGGGCAATACTCAAATCGTGTTTTAGGCGCTGTAGTTCTAGGCTTTCTAGGCCCAGGATTGTTAGTCTATTTTCGTAGGATATTCTGTTTCGAGGGGAGGAGTGAAGGGCTCTTCTGGTGAAATATCTTTGGACATTTTCAAGGGTGTTGATGTCTGAGATGTGGTATGGGTTCCAGACAGATGAGCAGTAGTCTAGGATGGGTCTGGCAAAAGTTTTGTAGGCTCTTGGGAGTAGTGTGAGATTGCCTGAGCAGATGCTGCGTAGGATCAGGTTAACAACTCTAGAAGATTAGCGCTGGAAATTAATGCCTTGGTCACAAGTTAAAAAATAAATACCTATGTTGGGTATCACGCTATCTGAGGGAGGTTCAGAATGGTCACAAAAGAAATCTGAAACATTAAAGTTGAGATCGATTTAAAAGGAAAGAGTGAGTGAGTAAAGCTAAGCCATGAGATCAGCAGAATTACATGAGCTTCAGCTCAGTGGAAGGTATTACTTCAGAGGGCAGGGGTGGTGGTTGGGGAGTACATATTTGAATAGTTTCTGCATGAATGATAACTTAATGGTTGTCTATTCCAAAGCAAACCCGGTTGAAGCCACCTTTTGCCACAAAAAGTGAGAGGTGAGAGGTGTGTGGAGGGGAATAGATAAAGCCCTACATGGCTTAGGACCAGACTATCTATGGGACCGTATCCTGCTGCATACCTCCCAGAGACCAATTAGATCCCACAAGGTTGACCTTCTCCAGGTTCCATCTACTAAGCAATGTCAGTTGGCAGGTCCATGGGGGAGCCTTCTCTGTGGTGGCCCCATCTTTTGGAACCAACTACCCCCAAATGTCTGTACTGCTTCCACCCTACTGTCTTTGAAGACCTAGCTCTGCCAGCAGGTCTGGGGGCCATGAGAGGTTAACATCTTAGTCTCCGCCAAATTATGGTTCACGTGGCATCTATGAGTTTAGGATTGTATAGTTTAGTCTAGGGGATTTTTATTGTTATTATAATTGATCGATTTGTTTAATGGGGGTTTTAGTGTTTAACATTTGACTTTTATTTTATTATTTTATTGTTGTAAGCCACCCTGTCCTACGGGATTGGGGAACATATAAGTCAAATAAATTAAATTAAATTAAATTAGATAGTCCAGCTAACTGTCAAAACAATGAGTTTTCCTGTAGGAACTAATATCATCATAACAGGTGGCTATTGAAGGAGGAGAGGAGGGACCAAGCAGCCAATCAGCTATATTCATTGGACAATGTGACCCTCTATATCTGGGAAGGGGAACTTTTGCTCTTTTAATTAGGTGAAAATCACAGAAACTTTTAGAGTTGGTTTTCACTGGCTGTGCCAATATGATGTATCCAATAAACATGTTCTTTGAGGAATCTACCTGCCTCGGAGTTCTGCTTTCAATAGGTTTGTTACTCAGAATGCTGTCAGTGGTTAGGACACTGATATTCAATTGGAGGGGGAAATCATATTATTTAGATCCATGTTAGACAGCTAATACAACTGAAGTAAAATTTGCTGCATAGAATGCTACAAAAGGAAAATAATACTCATGAATCGGACGATTGAATTTAGGAGGGTTATTTACTGCATTGTGTTTGCATATATGTGCATGTGCCCATATCTGAACTAACACAGAGAGCGGAGAGCCGAAGTTGGCTTTACATTGGCAAATGACCAGCGAAGAAGGAATATTGTAAATAAGTACTGTATTTCTTTAAATCATTTCCATTTAATCAGAAGCAAGCTTCATGAAGTTCACTGGTGCTGCACACAAAGAAAACAACCAAAGATTGTAATAAAAATCCCCATTGGATACTGAGATTATATTTTTAAAAAAGAAAAGAACAATATTTTAATTAATATGAAAGTGTTCAGGATTATTGGGAAATGTCACATTTTATGTCTTCCTCCCTCCCTCCCTCCCTTTCTCTGCATGCATTTACAGTTCTGAACCAGTAGTAAAGTTAAGTGAACCCCACTACTGACTGACTCCCCTCCCCATCTCTTTTTCTCGCTTGGAAGACAGCAGCATCCAAGTAGCAAGTATGGATAGCTGGCATGGGAGGAAGATCAAAGAGAGGACATATAAAACAGCTGAGGGTGCAAATATTAGGAAATCCTACCAATGGCTACAATGGGCTGGTCTAAAAGACAGCAAGTTTTTGTCAAACCGCACATGTGTGTGCATTATTTATTTATTTATTAGATTTATTAATTTATTAGATTTGTATACCACCCCTTTCCGCAAACTCGCATGAAGCATGCAATTACCAAACCAGTTGTTAAGCCAACAGGATCTCACTGCTGATAAACCAGAGGCAGAAGATATCAGTGGTGATAGATGTAGCAGGGCCAAGAGACAGTACATAAGAACATAAGAACCTAAGAAGAGCCCTGCTGAATCAGGCCAAAGCCCATCGAGTCCAGCATTCTGTGTCACACAGTGGCCCACCAATTGTCCATGGGGATCTTGAGCAGAAAGAGAAGGCAAAACCCTCCCTTTCCCTTGACCCCCAACAAATGGTACCCAAGGGAATCCTGCCTGCCTCAACCAACATAGAGGCGGCACATGGACATCCGTTTCAATAACCACCGATGCACTTGGCATCCCTGAATCTGTGTAATCCTGCCTTGAAGCTATCAAGGCTGACAGCTGTCACGACCTCTTCTCGAAGTGAATTCCATAAACCAACAACTCTCTGGGTGAATAAATTATTATTATTATTATTATTATTATTATTATTATTATTATTATTATTATTTATTAGATTTGCATGCCGCCCCTCTCCAAAGACTCGGTGCAGCTCACAACAGTAATACAAAAACAATATAACAGTGAGACAAATCTAATATTAAAATAAAACATATCTAAAACCCCAACAATTTAAAACCATACAACACATACATACCAAACATAAAATATAAAAGCCTGGGGGAGGATGTCTCAGTTCCCCCATGCCTGGAGATAAAGATGGGTCTTGAGTAATTTGCGAAAGACAAGGAGGGTGGGGGCCATTCTAATCTCCGGGAGGAGTTGATTCCAGAGGGCCGGGGCCGCCATAGAGAAGGCTCTTCCCCTGGTGCCCACCAAACAACATTGTGTGCTCGACGGGATCAGGAGAAGGACAACTCTGTGGGACCTTATTGGCTGCTGGGATTCGTGCGGTAGAAGGTGGTTCCGGATGTATTCTGGTCCAATGCCATGTAGGGCTTTAAAGGTCATTACCAACACTTTGAATATTTCCCTTTATTTGTCCTCACTTTCTTACCTATGAGCTTTAAGGAGGGCCCCCTTGTCCTAGTATTGTGTGATAGAGAAAATAATTTTTCTCTATCCACCTTTTCTATTCCATGCATGATTTTATACACTTCGATCAAGTCACCCCTTAAATGCCGTCTTTCAAGGCTGAAGACACCAAGGCGTTGTAACCTGGTATCATAAGTGAGGTGCTCCATTTCCTTGATTATTCTTGTTGCCCTTTTTTGCACCTTTTCCAGTTCCATCAGGAAGGAGGAGGAGGAGAGTTTAAAGGAAGGACTCCAGAGGATGTGAAATCAGTAGTGTACAGTATGTCTCTAAATTGATTGTGGATACTTAGATATTTTGCTTTTCACACAAATATGGGTTTTATTGTTACAGTACATATGCCTGCAAGATGCCAGCAAATTGTAAGGAATACAGCAACTATAAAAATCAAGGAAATACATAAATAAGTAACTTGTGCTGGTTTGCAAATTTTGCATAGCCATTAAGCCTGTCATGGAGCTATTTGGCAGATGTACTACTTTGGTGTTAAAATAGAAAAAGGTTTGCAGTTTGGAATTAGCCTCCCTTCCACCCCTTAATTACTTTCTGTGCTTCAGAGGTTTAGGTAACTGCCGGAGCTAAGCAAGCAATGTATATTTAGTACATCTGAGCATCCTCAGCAGACTGGGATAATATCAGAGGAAGTACATCGAAAGTAAGCCTATATATAGTAAGCCTGGGTTCAAGATAAAAACTAGTTCTCTCCGAATTTCATTAAGATTCACCTGAAAATTGAAAATTTGAAGCAAAAGTAAACAAAAAACAAAAAAACAAAAACCCCATTGGGCTGTTTTTGATCTGTTTGTTGCCATCCATAGGCTCTGGAGCAGTGTTTCCCAATCTTGGCAACTGTTCTGTCGGGCTCTCTGGTAGAATCCTCCCAAAAATTCACAGATACAAATTTCAGACACACACACGTTTGAAAATTCAAAACAATGTTCTTTATAATGAAAATTCACTTAAACTAAGCCCTCTTTTGGTATAACAAAGAGCACTCGTCTCCAAACAAACTGGTAATTTGTACAAGTCCCTTATCAGTTCTGTGATACTTAGCTTGCAGCTGTGAGGCAATTCACAGTCCTTCTTCTTTCACAAAGTGAAACACACTTTGCTCTGGTTTAGTTTCAAAGTGGGGAAAAATCAGCACACAAAAGGTCAAAGTCAGTAAGGCAGGCATGCAACACAACGATCAGATAATCCTCCACAATGGCCAAACCCACAGGCTGCTATTTATAGCAGCCTCACTAATTACCACAGCCCCACCCAACTACAGGTGGCCTCATTTTCTTTGATAATAATCTCTCAGTTGTTGTTGCCTATGCATCGCTCTCCGCATACGTGGCTGTATCATTAACTCTTGTTCTGAATCCAAGGAGGAGCTAGATAATTGATCTCCTTCTGAGATGTCTGCCACACTCTCCTCCTCCCTGTCACTCATGTCTTCTTGGTCAGAGGAGCCTTCATCAGCAGATTCCACCGGGGGCAAAACAGCCCTGGGGGCAGGAGCTGGGCCAGAGCTAACCACAACAGCAACTGGAAGATATTTGGACTTCAATTCCCAGAATTCCCCAGCCAGCATTCGTCCAAATATTTCCAAGTTGCCAAGGTTGGGAAACACAGCTCTGGAGGTTTCCCAGAAGCTTGGGGAGGGTGAAAAATGGCCCAACCAGAAGTCCAAAAAGCTCTCTTTCACCTTTCTTAGAAATATTCCAAAATAGACACATCTGAAATATTATATACAAGAAAAACTGTGAACCTATCGATAGATGGCTATCCAAAAACTATCAGGAACATTATAAACTAAAACGGCTAGAAATAATCAAAACTAAATCTTTAAAGTCACCAATTTAGCGGTCAACAATATAGTAGGACAAATCAATAGTAAAGATCTTCGGATGGTATCATTACAATGCTATGGAGTTTCACTTTGACTATATAAGTTCCAAATATAAGCAAAATAAGAAGGAAAATGTAAATTATCTTAATCTCAATTTATATATGTTTATTTATTATTATTTTATTTTATTTATTTATTAGATTTGTATGCCGCCCCTCTCCGTAGACTCGGGGCAGCTAACAACAATAATAAAACAGCATATGACAAATCTAATATTAAAATGACTAAAAAAACCTTATTGAAAATCAAACATACACACAAACACACCATGCATAAATTGTATAGGCCTGGGGGGGAAGGAATATCTCAATTCCCCCATGCCTGAGGACAGAGGTGGGTTTTAAGGAGCTTACGAAAGGCGAGGAGGGTGGGGGCAATTCTGATCTCTGGGGGGACCTGGTTCCAGAGGGTCGCCACGTGTTATCCCTACTTAGTGATAAATGACTATATATTAACTTGATATATTCATGAAAATCACTTTTTATAGTCACAGCATGAAGTTTTTACTTTTGTGATGTGTACAGCCAACAGTTTACATTTTGGAAATGCTCATTTAATGTTTTGTTATGTCCTATGTGTTATGTTTGTTTATAATCAATAAAAATTATTTTGTAAAAAATAGAAGATGTCCAGAGGCTTCAGTGAGCCTGTATGCATGTGCAGGGGGCAGCATGGATAGGTTATGTGTGAATGTGCAGGGCAAGGCATTGCATTATGGGTGTGTGCATCTTTTTGGCACCCATGCAAAAAGGAAAAAAAAAGGTTCACAATCGCTGGCATATATTAATCCACCTGTTTTTTTGAATAGCTTTCTCTTATTTTATTTTTTTAGTCGAACTGCTGCTGTTCTTAGTAATGCTACTTAAAATGCCATTGGTGTGTATCATTGCCTAATCTTAGCACTTGACTATAAAGAGGAAGCAGAGTTGGGATGGAAATTTGTCAGTCTGAGCAAAGGGAGTTTAAAAAAAATAACAACATTACATGACTCCCTTTGCTCAGTCTGACAAATTTCCATCCCACCTCTGCTACCTCTTTATAGTCAAGTGCTAAGATTAGGCAATGATACACACCAATGGCATTTTAAGTCGCATTACTAAGAACAGCAGCGGCTCAACTGAAAAAGAAAGCTATTCCAAAAACAGGTGGATTAGCATATACCGTAAATTGATTTGATATTTCAAATCCCCAAATATTGCCAAGTTCCAGGAACAGAACCTTTGGATTTCTCCCATGGAGTAATATTTCAGGCAAGGGGATAAGATGTTGAAACAGAAACTCTAGTGTAAGATGAAACAAAAAAAATGGCATTTATACAAAATGCAGGGATGTCTGCAGGAAAGATGACCAGAAAGAATGTCCACTTTCTCTGAATCTAAGTTTTTATCTTGAACCCATGACCAGACTTAGCATGGCCAGGTGTAAATGATCAAACCTAGCATGGAAGCTGGATGAAAAATACTGTAGAATATTATAAGGTACATTGGAAAAGGCTAAGGAATTGATCGGGCTCCTTGGGATTCAATTAGGCTCAGATATCAATGTTGGATTGATCATTGTAGCACTCTTGTATGGAAAATTGCAAGTTACATTATAGAACTCAGAATATATTAGGCACTGATCAAGTGAATATTCCTAACAGTCCTTATTGTTCTGTCACTTAGAAATTTAGTGATGGAAATGGGAAATCCCTACTGCAATCAATTCAATATATTACACTGCTAAAATTTGAACCATGGTTTGTTCTCTCTTTCTCTCTCTCATGTGAGAAAGCACTAGAACAGATAGATAGATAGATAGATAGATAGATAGGTAGGTAGGTAGGTAGGTAGGTAGGTAGGTAGGGGGAGAGAGAGAGAGTTATAGATATTATATTGCTTTCTCAAACATTTAGTTCTGCAAAATATCTACCTCTCATTTTTCTCCAACAGAAACTTAACATAATGTAACATAACGTAACACAACACAACATAACAACAGAGTTGGAAGGGACCTTGGAGGTCTTCTAGTCCAACCCCCTGCTTAGGAAGGAAACCCTACTACTTGCATTGGTAAGGGTTGTTATTGCCCCCAACAATCTGGGTCCTGATCTTACCCACCTTGGAAAGATGGAAGGCTGAGTCAACCTTGAGCCTGGTGAGATTCGAACTACCAAATTACAGTCAGCTAGCAGTCAGTAGAAGTAGCCTGCAGTACCGCACTATAACCACTGTGACACCGCAGCTCAGTGGCAATCTATATGGATATTGTTCTTAGTGTGTGAATGCGTGAATGCATGATTCATATCTTTAATTATGGTTTGACGAACTAAATCAGATCCAATAAAGCATTTAACATACATTTGCAAATGGAAAAATGCATTTGTTTCCTAGTGTAATCTGAAAATTCAAATGCAATTGATAGTCCAAATTGAATTGTTCTACTTTAATTTGGACAAATCAGATGAGATCACACCTAGTGGTTGTGGATTTCTTTGAGTGGTTTGGGCAAGTAAAGCAATAGCCCTAATGTATTGATCAAATCAAATCTCATTCAACTGATGCCTAAAGAGCTACTGTGGTTTGGTGCAGTGGTAGGTTTCAAAAACTGTTACTAATGGTTCTGTAGGCGTGGCTTGATGGGGATGGTGTGACTTGGTGGGTGTGGCTTGGTGGGCATGGCAGGGGAAGGATACTGTAAAATCTCCATTCCCTCTCCATTTCAAGGGAAAGTTACTGCAAAATCCCAATTTCCTCCCAATCAGCTGGGACTCAGGAGGCAGAGTATAGATGAGGGTCAGGCCAATCAAAATTACTCAAAATTTCCACTACTGTTTGTCCGAACTACTCCAAATTTTCACTGCTAGTTCTCCAAAACTGGTCAGAACCTGCTGAAACCCACTTGTGGCATGGTGTCTCTATTAATCACAGTTCACACATAGCTTGATAACAGAGGGAGACTAAGACTAGGTCTCCTGATGGATGGGTTCATACATGACTGATGGTGCTTTCTCTGTTCAATTCCTCGACTACATCATCTTTGATGGATGAGTCCAAGGGTTTCTATTGACTCCAACATGCCACCGTTCCTGCATTTGGCTCTAGGTTAATACAGACTGTCGTATGATGCATTAGTGCTAACCCAACACATCCAATACTCCGCATCCCAGATCACTTCGCTTGTCTGTTGTTTGTAATGAAAGCACAGATTGCCGCAACACCTTCTGATGAGTTTTTAGCTTGTGATTGCAGAGGTGGTTCTACTGTCTGTTTTACTGGGGAAGCTTAGGACCGCCAGCTATCTGCCATTCATTACTCTGGCGTTGCTCTGCTTGTAGGTTGTAGGCCTGATGAGTAATGAAGTGTTTCAAGAACAAGGCAGTTCACACATGCTAGTCTAGGTTTGGCCGAGGAACTACAACAAAAGGGATTTTGAAAAATTTGAGAATTCACATCAATAAAGGAGACAGTATTGATTTTCAGGGCAAATGAAAGAAGAATGCATTCGGTTCCAGACAACAGTATGTCGTCTGATTCAGTTTCTGCAACGATACTTCAAATTCCAGGGTGTTACAGTCAAGTATCTCCTGTGGTGGAGAAAAACACCATTTCTGTTTTCTTCTTCTTTTTTTGATAAGCTGAGCCCTTTCGCCATCCCAAGATAAGCAAATTACTCACTTGTCTCTCTGGTCCCTCGCATTCTGCTTGATGATGACAGAGGCACTGCACCTGTTAGTATGATGGACAGATGATTGGCAGCCTGGTATTTGCTGCCTTCTATAAGACGTTGGCTATTTATTACAATGAGACACAACAACGTAAGAGTCAGCAAATAAGAAAGTTTGACTAGATGGAAACTTGGAAAAAAAGCAGAGAGAAAACACTTGGTATCTTTCTTGGCTGAAATCCTGTTTGCGATGCACTCGATTGGTCTATTTTTGAAAAATCCTCCTGAAGTCACCCCAGATTCTTCAATATTGTTTCCCTCTTTCAACTAAATGAAGAATTATGTGAGAAGGAATACCCTACCCTACCCTATCCCTTTCCATTCCATTCCATTCCATTCTAC